>NW_021318673.1:2662759-2681126 GCF_001605985.2 Dendrobium catenatum
TTTATTTTTATATAAGTACCCCCGAACACCCACGTGGTGTAGAGGAGGGAAATCTGTGTTCTTTCTAACATTTTGTTTCCTTCTTATAATAAACAAACAAAAAAAACCTTAAATGCTCACGTAGCAGGCGGGGATAAAAAAATTCATTTGCGACCGCGGTGTCATTTTTGACACCTACCTGAAGCGCTCACGTAGCGTCGAGGGGGAGGTTGCCTCTTGGTTTTTCCCCTAAACGGGGGAGACGCCGGGAGGCTGCCGAAATTTGGATTGAAAATCCAAGGATTTGAAACAATTTGGGACCTGGACTTGATTGAACTCAGAAGAACTACGAAGGACTTGTACTTGGACTCTTGAACAAAATCTAAATGGCTTAATAAACAATTAAACCCAAAATAAAAAAAAGTGCAAGAGATTTTGATTTGGACTTGAACAATAAAACAAAGAGCTTGATTCAAATTTGACTTGAGTAGTTGAACTCAAGTAAGGACTTGAAGCACATACATAGAACATAACTTGAATCATTTGTAAGAGAATTTGGTTTGAACCAAGTAAAGGGGACATAGAACTTGAACTCAAAACAAGATATGGACTACTTGAACTCAAAGGAGATTGGTGCAATGAGTTTTGAACTGAACTTGAATACCAAGAACTTGAACTTGCTGGATTGGAACTCAAATGATTTGGAACCATTTTGGACTTAAATCAATTTCAACAAAACAAAACCAAACTTGGACTTGGATCAAACTTGCATATTGAACTTGATCTTGAACCTTACAAAATCACATGGAACTTAAATTGAAGAAGATAACATGAGCATTGAATGAGCAACAACAATCATAATGCAATCATTGGTTGATAAGGAAGTGTAATCTAAAACACAAATAGATACACAAGAATACTTTGGTGAATATTATGACTCACATGTGAAATATTTCACTCACAAATGATGATGATGGATAACATGAAGTTACCCTTAAGTAATGAAAGATTTCATGATCCTTAGATTACGATAACAGTTCAATATACAAGATCCACACAAGTTGTGTAGAAGCACCTTTGACAGACATTCACTGTCTTGCAAACATGTGTAGAAATCCCTACAAGTGATATTTATACAAAATCAGTATGGTATGCCCACAGGTGAAGTAAGAGAATTGTGGAGGATACAATCCTTTTTCTACCAATGTTGAAATATATTAGTCCTATCTACAAGCTACGGCGGTAGATTCAAATTTGTCCCCTTAGACAAATATTCATCCCAGGTCTACAAGGTCCCCTTGGACAAATCAACCCATGGCTGCCGACAAGGATCCTTCTGTCAGGTTGGGTCGACTATCTCCTCTGACTAAGTAGACCAGGGACCACGATGGCCCAGGACGAAGGAACCATGGGATCTTGATCGGGACTATCATCCATTCCCCCACAATCCGCTTTAAGTGCAAGATGGTGAAATTTCTATTTTAAATATTAAACCTTCCAAAACCATCAAATATCCCAATCTCAATCATTCAAATTCCAATTTCTAAATTTCAAACCCATGCTGCTACTATATGCCAGATAACACGTATCTTTACGTATCTGATTGACGACTAGCCTTAATCAAAAGTTCCCTCTCGTGATCGGGAGGGGTAATTAACTATAGGGGCTTGCGCCTATAGGAAACCAGAACTCAGATCATAAAGTCCTCGCAAAATGAGGGCGAAATCTCTGGGTAGTGTCTTATTTACAAACCCATCTGCCTTCCAAAATTTACCTCGGAACTTATATTAGTTAAAACTCCCTCGCCGAAGAAAAAGAAAAGCGAGCGAGCGGAGGCCGGGGCCGAATTTTCGGAGCCCACAATGACTTCATGTATATTTAAGATAAATGTATAGTTTAGTTTAGATATTTTTCCTTCATATGCTTATTACAACATGTACTGATGTACATGAATACCTTCAAGTTAAATGAAATTTTTTATTTAGTCCTCTTTTATGATAATAGAATCTTATTTGTAAAGTAAAAAAAGTATAATTTAAATTGTTACATTATTTAGAAAGTATAACAAACTTCAAAATTTTGTTTGAGCATCCATTATTGTCTCCTTGATACCTCACCTCTTGGACTGGGGCATGAAAAAAAATATTTTTCAAAAAAAAAAAAAAAGTTACCTTTGTGTTAGGAAATACTTGGAATTCTCAAGTAAAACCTAACTATCTTGATGAAAACATAGAGAATGATCCACAAATCCAAAGGAAAAATTAGAAAAACAGTAATTTTATTGCACTAGTCAAACTAACGGAAGAAAAATAACAAGATACAATTGATCCTCTATTCGAGAGGAGGATCTATCTCTTCCAAATCTCTAGATGCCGCTAGAGCCCAAAAACCTAAACCTAAGAGGTCTCAAATTTCAGCCAAATTCAAGATGCCCTAACCCTAGGAAAACAAACTATTTAATGCATACAATCCAAAAAGAAATCTCTAAACAGTCCCTACATTCAAATTTCCCACCTAACTCCCTCAAAAATCCTTCCTAAATAGCTCCCTTGGACTTGGACTTGCATTACGCGCGTACAAGAGAGGCGAAACTTCCGCCTCTATTTCGCCTGGGCCGGTCCTGCGTGAACCGGCTGGACCGGTCTAACACTTTTCTACTAGGCCTTTACAACTTTTGTACATTACACTTTTCTAAAGAGTGACACTACTAAAGAGTTTGCTAAGTATGCTAAATACATTCAAAAAGAACAACATTATTTAATTTTAATGATCAAAATAATCACGAGAGAGAACAAAAGTGGGAGAATAAGATAATACTATATTTATTGATTTGATCTTATAGTATGGCATATGGAGTATTCAAAAACAAGACAATGAAAGTACAAGAATTGGTGCATGTTTATTCGATGAATCAAAGTTGAATCCAATAGGAATGACAATTAAGATGATGATTTGGATAGAAATAGAAAGGTGAATCTTGAAGATCAAAATGAGAAAAATGATGATGATAATATTGAATCACCTGAGGAATGGAATATTGGTCTTTATTAATTGCAATCCATCTCAAAGCATTAGTACTTGAAGTCACTGAGGCAATGAGATATATCATTTAACTTTTATATTAGAGATAGAATCTAAGAATATAAGCGAGGTCTTTTAAGATGAGTTTTGGATTATTACAATGGAACATTAATTTAAGCCAAGACAACTAATAAGAAATGGTGTTGGGGAACAAGTCTTATAACCCTCATATCTTACCATTATTAGAACTAAATGAGTCATTACAAATAAGTTAAAAGACTTGAAATGCATTAACAGAAACAAAGCTAGGTTGTTGGTTACAGAATTATAGTTAGGAAGAAGAAATAGATTTTGAGGGATCCTTTGCACTACTAACAAGACTACTAATTATTTATAAATAAAAAAGAAACAATAAAAACTGCCATCTGGTTTCTAAATGGAAAAGGAATTCTACAGATGACAAAATTAAAAAATTATTAGTACAAAGATTAAAAAATAAAGCTTCCATGCTGATATCAATATGAATGACTAATAAGCTTTCACCAAAAACATAAATATCTTCAACCGAAACAGAAAACAAGCAAACGGAAATTAACCTGTGACAAGGCTTTCAGTTAACTTTCGCTTTTGAGGAATAGAAAATTCTTTTTCACGAAAGAATCTAGTCATCTGAAAAACCACGTCACCAAACTTTGGGTAGCACTGCAAAGTAACAATAACCATCAGAAGAAAAGGTTACAACAAATTACAACTTAAAACGAAATGATCTGACCTTGACATATGGCCGGAGCCAATATGACATTTGGCACTGATAGCTTTGCTGAGCAAACCTAGCATAGATCAGAGAAGGCTTAATGCAAAACGGTATTGAATTTGATTACAAGCCCGAAAGGTAGAGCAAATAAGCAACAGTGAACAAATAACTATTTATTATGATTTTCTAAGCATTTGATCTTTATGCAATTTAATATAGTGCAATAAAAAGATCAAATTGGTGCTAGTGTTCTGCATGTCACCAGCAAAAACTGCAGCTCCGTGTTTAAGGAAATATGTTGACCTCAGTACGTGTCTGACTATCAATTCAAGCGAAAACGACAAGAGCGACAGCCAACTAATGTGACATCATGCAAACTACGTTTGAAATGCCCTAACCACAATTTAAGTCATTCAAGCATCGCATGTTCACAAAATAGACAACATTGACATGCCCGGAGCACAAAAAACACCAAGAGAGGATCCACACAATCGATTTGATTGGACATTCAATTGGACGTTCTATTGAACAGAATAAATAGGTGAACAACGGACACAACATCGCACAGATTGAGTTCAAAATGCCTTGATCACAAATAAAGTAGTTCAAATGCCATCGTTCGTGAAACAAACTAGACCAATGCGCTTGGAGTATCGAAATCACCAAAAAAGCACCTCTTACGATTAGTTTGATCAATCTCAACCAAAGCGTCGAACAACTAACTCGACATCACATAAAAGTCACTCAAACATCACCCATTTGCCAAATGAGCTATGTCGACATATCCAGAACGTCAAAGTTAACTGCACATATTGGCCTATCCACCGCATGAAAGCAAAATGCAAAATTGGCCCGCTTGTGAGGCAATGACACAAAAAATGGGCTGCATGATTTATGAGATATTGTTTGTGAATATAAGCACACATTTAAATTTATTTCTTTTTTTAATATAAAGTAAAAAAATTTAAATCATAATTCCCGTCAAAATCTGCATACTTAGGCTAAATCATTGAAATTTCGTCATCTTCCCACCCCAAAATCACATAATGTCCTGTCAAAATGCCCAGACATACCCCCAACCCGTAATCTTGGGCCATTCTCTCTCACATCGGCCCTATTTGCCTGCTCCCTTATTCTCCTGCACCTGCTCGCTCATCATGACCATCTCTCCTTTATCCTAGCACATACACAAACCCCTCACACGCCTTTTCCCAAAGTTGCTAGTATAATACCCAAAATGTTCAAAATAAATGTAAGCATGAATTTTTTTTTAAAATGAAAGCATATCCATATTTAAACTATGAGCTTAATAATATATTTCTATATTCAATTCAGTTAATAGGCATTTCAATTGTACATTTTATTAACTGTAGCTATAATTACTTATGGAAAGAAACCAATTAAACATTTATTTAAATGCATCACTGTAACAAATCCACTTAAAACATGTAGAGGTTGGATGAAATCACACGGCCGGGAGTGGGGGGTGGGGAATGTTGTAGTCGTAATGTGCGGTAGAGCATTAGTATTAGTTTATTATTATATACTAAAAGTTAAATTAAGGTTATAAAACCTTTGCATTGTTTTCATTTCTTTTTTCCTACCCGACATTCTCTAGAGGCGAATTTCAGCAATGCCTGGGAGCTCAAGCTGCAGGCTGTAAGGGGAAGTGAAGCTATAGTTGTGGAGAAAAAATTCAGAAAATAAAGGTAAGGGTTGAATTTCAAATAGCTAAAATCAGTTTTTTGTGTTGAAAATCAAATAAGGAGAAGAGATGGTGCTGCTATTAAGTTCTGAAATAAGAGTTAACTAAACTATATTTGCTGAATTCTAAAATTTGATTTCAATACAGCAACTACAAACTGAAATCTACATTTCTGGAAGCTTTATTTGCTGAAATTATGGATGGCAGAAATCTGTAATTTATAAAAAAAAATCAATAGTGAGAAAGATAGGGTTGTGGTTATTCTAACAGAAATTAGTTTTGGCAAATTAAAAGAATTCCTGAAAATCAACTGCAGTTGTTGAAGGCAGTAACGAAATAGAAAGGAAAAGGTAAAGGAAGACAAATAAAGAGAGCTAAGAGGAGGGGGTTGAATGAGTAGAGGTTTGGTGGAGGTGGTGTACAAAAGGAAAAAAAGGCAGATGTGGGCTCCAAAAATTTGCGCCCTGGCCTCTCCGCTTTCTATAAAGTTTTAATGAATTAAGTTCTGAGGTCAATTTTCATAAGGTAGATTGGGTTTGAAATAAGAAACTACCCAAATATTTCACCCTCATTTTGCAATGACTTTATGATCTGAGTTCAGGCTTCCTATAGGCACAAGCCCCTATAGTTAATTACACCGCCCGATAGCAGGAGAGAACTTTCGATTAAGGCTAATCGTCAATCAGAAACGTAATATCTAGCATATAGTAGCAGTATGGGTTTAGTTTTTTGAGACTTGATATTTAAAATTGAAAATTTCACCATCTTACACCTAAAGCAGATGGTGGGAGAATGGATAATAAACCCGATCAAGATCTCATGGTTCCATCATTCCGAGGAGGTAGACGACCTAACCTAAAAAAAGGATCCTTGTCTTCAGCCATGGGTTGCTTCGCCCAAGAGAACATTGTAGACCTTGGATGAATATTTGCCTAAGGGGGAAAAATTGAATCCACCTTAGCTAACAAAGGGTTTTGTGCCCTATCGATTATATCCTATTGATTCATATCTCATGGATTTAAAGCCATTGGGGAGTATGCGGGCTATGTCCGTAACCATAATACAATGGAGCGTTGAACCAAGCCACGAGGTCAGAGAGTCGTTGTCGAAATCGTCAACCACGTGGAGCTATCTGGCCAAACCACGACTTATTTACGGAGCCATCCAGCCAAACTGTCGATCAGAGGACCAATGCCAAGTCTTTACAGGCAGGAAACAGATTGAGAATGAATCCTAGTGATATTCTCAACCAGACATTAGCTCTTTGTGAGCTGAAGTACTTTTCAGATTTGTCCACCTCGGCAAACTGTTGCACAGGACGGATGAGTTTTGCTTTAAGTGTTGGTAGTTTATTTCAATTTTAAATATTTTGATCTTAGATGATTTTTTTGAAATTTTGAATTTTCCTGGGAATTTGGAAGGGCTTTGAAATATTTAGAGTTAACCCCTCTAGTTGAAATTTGCATTCAACACGACTATTATAAGGATAACTTATGAGCATTTTTATTTTGTCTGTTGAACTGAATCGACTCTGCCAACTTGCCAATAGAGGATCAGGTTGTTTATTAGCATTATATCTTTGTTAGTAAATTTTCTTTGTTTTGGGCTTTGAAGGTCTAATATGAACGTATTAAAAGAAATATCTCGGTCGGCACCATGATAGCATATTTTTTGATAACTCGAGCTGTATCGACTATTTTCTACTCGCATATAAGGATTGGGCTCGAACTTAAATTTATCATTTGACCCACGTAGCATCCTCAGACATCACGTGTGTACCCATGACACCCTCGTCAGGGCCCATGCGAGTTTATGCTTATATATGCATGCTTGTATGCGTAGTTTTGCATTCATATGATGTATTTGCATGGTAGCTGTTTGCATGCAATGTAGGATGTGTATATGGTGTAGCTGCATATTTATATGTGCGATCATATGACTAAATGTGTGCTAGCATATCTGTACATGTATTGCGTATGTACTTTCACATTTGCATGTATGCTTGCATGTTGTAGTTGCATAGTGCTTGATCATGTTCACATGATCTTTTACATGTTGCATGTTGACTTAATGCAGCAGTGTATGATATGCTTGTGTGGGGGCATTTTGAAATCATCTGGCACCGTTTAACTATGCAGGCAACCCTCGTTTGAGTGTGCGCAACATTTCATTCTATCTCCTTGTATGAGTATTAAGGATTCGATGGCGTGGCTTCGTACTATGGGTTACCCACTGCTTTGTACAGTTAGACTGTCGTGCACTAACGAGTCTCTTGCTATGGTTCATAGGAGCTTGCACTTGTTTGAGATTTTATGTATTTGCTTGAGGATAGCACTTCGGATACATGATAGGTCTCATACGACGGCTCGTAGGAGCTTGCACTTGTTGTAGTCCTTTGGCATTTTATTTATATATGGCATATGCTGTGTATGGAGGGTCTCCTACAAGGGTCCGCAAGTATTTTCATTTGTTACAATCTTCTATCCTCACTTGTAAATGACGTGCTGCATGCATATGTTTATAAAGGATCTGTCACACTTGCAACATACCCTTCTTCATGCAAGTCGATACGCCCATTCGTACTCTTGACGTTGACTGTTGGTTGAATTACATTCATCGCCAAACTTTCAAGTCCATCAGCAGCTTACTATGTTCACTGTACGCTGACTTTTAGTGTTCATAGAGGACTACATGTATTCTTCAAGCTAGCTGACATAGGCTATAGGGAGACTTTCATATTCATAACCTATCAGCCGTCATCGTTCACGAGTGAATTAGTATACTTGCTTGTCAACTAATAGTTGTCGATTATAAGTGGGTTATTAGTACATGTCATCCATCATTGCTCGTGGGTAAGGTCATTGCATGCGTTAACAAACTCACACCCTTTGTTCGTAGGCAAACTGCATTCACCACGAGCTTGTTGTGTTAATTTGCATGCAAGCCATGTTCCTCACAACCCCCCCAAGCACACTCTATTAGTGGATCATCACCTTCGTTGCATGTTAGTAACCACCTTCATGTATTTCTAATGAACATGTCATGAAACAAATCATTGTTTGTAGATGTGTCGCATTCCTTGCAGATTAATTGATAATTTGCTTCATTCATCAAGTTTTGACTTTCAATATTTCATGAGAAATCGAAGTATTTGCTTGTATGTTGGATGTATTGTTGGATGCATTGAGCATGTCATCACGTTCGTTACAACTTTCTGGTATATACATATAGGAGATATTACCATTTGCATAAGATTGATTAAGCATTGTGGCACAAATTTCATGTCATCAATTGGTGTCCGTTTGAATACTTTAGACCATTATTCAGCATCTTGTATTTTCAATTTTATCATGCATTTATCGAATTAAATTCTGGTTTATTGCTTTAAGTTCTACTCCATGTGGTCCAAGTCAAGTTCCTTGTTACTTGGTTCAATTTTATTCATCGATTCATTAAAAATTTCGACAACCTCCAGCCCGCATTTAGGGGAAATTTTAGGAGTCTTAGCCTACCACCACATCAAGAAAGATGTACACTGTTGTTGTCAGGTGACACCACGGCCATAGTCTTCAATCCCACCACGCTAAGAAAGGCATGCATGGATCTTCAAGGGTACCTATTTGAATATTCACATTTCTTTCCCCGCGGGCACTGAAGCATGTACGAGTACTTAAACTTTTTACCCCATCATGCTAAGAAATCGCAAGGCTTGCCCTCCTTGTCACAAGCGTCGCACCAAGTTCCCTCCCACCACGTTAAGAAAAGCATGTATAGTGGGTCCCTCGGCATGCCAATCTCTCTCTCTCTCTCTCTCACTCTCTCTCTCTCTCGCGCGCGCGCATATATATATATATATATATGTATGTTCTTTTGCCACTTTATATTGCATTTAATTGTATTTAAATATTCTAAAAATATTTAATAAAAAAATAATTTGAAAATTTAGATCAATATTTGTAGTTTGTTGAGTTGTTGTAGCTCACTGTGGTTTTGCATTTTTAGGATATGGGAAAGGGAATAAGCATGTTGATTAACAGTTCATTATCTAATTTGAGTCTATATAGATATTTCTCTATTTTGGGGTACAGTCATGGCTAGCTTTGGTTATATTTTGCTTTGCTCTCTGTTCTGTAGTCATGTATTGTAGTGTAGATCCTGTATATATATTTTGATAAAATGAAAGAGATTTTATGGATGAATTTATTTTCAGTATTGTAGATGTTTTAGTAGCATTATAGTATGTTGTTTGTTTAAAATGTATATTGGAAGAGAATATGAATCATTTTCAAAACTAAATCTTGAGATTTGTTGGTCACAGCTCAACACATGATGTAGGCAAGGAATGGGTCAAATCAAAATCAAAATTTAATGACCCTTGGACTTCTAGTGGTTCTTGGTTTGGGCCTTTTAGGTGCTTTGGTGTTGAGCTATTTTAGTGTTAGCTCATTATTTTGAGCTCTTGGTTAGCTCATTATGAGCTAAAGTTTAGCTCATTTATTTCAAGGTTAGTGGTAGCTCATTATGATAGAACTTTTCCCTTCCCCTTCCCCATGCAACCTTCTCGGTTTGCTCCTTGCCCTTTCAGTTTTTTTGGTTTGCTGCTTCAGATTCCTCCCCATGTAATGTTGTCTCCTCGGTTTGCATCCTAGTGGCTGTCCCGTGGCATTTGGGGGTTGTTTCCATGGCTTTTGGTGCTATGTTTTCAGTGCAATTTTGGGGCTGCCGTTGGCCTTTCATCTATCTCATTTTATATAGAATATGAAGAGATTTTGGGCTGTTTTTGGACAGAATTTAAACAGCTTAATGGGGACTGATTTGGTGGCTGTTTGGGGTGAATTCCAAGAGTCTTTCCATTATTTTCTGTGCAGTTTTTCTGCTGAATTTTAGTGTTTCTGGCTGGATTTCTGGACTCTTGGGCTGCTGTTTTGGACAGCTGGTTGGGCTGTTTTGGGATGTTCATTGGTGGTCTCTTGACCTTCTAAAGTGTCTGTTTAGTTCCCCCTCTTTTGCCTATATATAGTAGATGTTTTGGGTTGATTTAGATATGTTATATGATGTGATTTTTGGAAAGAAACCTGAGTGGTTTTTGGCTTTGGAAATCCTCCGGGCTCTTTCTAAGCTTCTTTCTCATCCCCTCCGGAAATCCTGCGGGCTCTTTCCAACCTTCGTCTCCTCTCCTATAGAGTCCAATGTCGGGCATTTACTTCAAGATTTATGTAAGTTTTAATATATATAGCGTGAGGCGTAAACATCATGCCAGTGAGGCGAGGCGGGCCTCAAGGCAGGCCTCAACAAAGTTCAGGCGCAAGCCTCATAAAAAAAACTCGAGGCGTAAGCATCGAGGCATTTTTTACTGGAATTGCGCAAAGGAGGGTCTCAAGGCGAGCCTCATATTGCGCAATTTTAAACCATGGTTTTAGTAGCATTATAGTATGTTGTTTGTTTAAAATGTATATTGGAAGAGAATATGAATCATTTACAAAACTAAATCTTGAGATTTGTTGGTCACAGCTCAACACAATAGGACATGTCCTGTTAAGTTGGGTTGTGACACTAACAGCATGAATTCTCCATAAAATAAGGATCAGAGTTAAAACTCTTTTAAGTTCTTCAATGGCTTAAAAATCCTTATGTTGTGCATCATAAGATGCACCTGATATGATAGAAAGCTCAATGTTCACTTTGACTGTGCAAACCATGGCTCCCAACAAGAATCATTTGGCTAAATTGGGTCTACTACCGTTGCTGACTAAGTAGATCAAGGTTCATAGCAATCCAAGATGATAAGCATGGAATTTTAATCAGTTCATTATCATTCTCAACCATCAACTGCTTTAAGCTAAGGGTGGTACATTTTTATAATCTAAATATGTTAACTATTTAGCTTCTAACAACTAACATTAAAAAAAAAATCTCTCTTATCACTCTGAGGATAATTAATCGGATGAGCTTATGTCTATAGGAAATTTTGAACTATATCTTAAAGTCCTTGTAAAATAAGGGCAAATTTCTGAGTAATGTTTTTTCTACAATCTAATCTGTCTTTTAAAAATTTTACTCGGATCCCAAAAATCTCATAGCAATGTCGTGGCATGAATATTTGGAGCCCACAATATGCACTAATTTTCACAAATGATATGAAAACATAAACAAAGAACTCAAGCATGGGTGAGGCATACAAAGAGAAGAGATAGTCCCACAGAATATGCATATAAGCAAGGATCCATGTTACAAAGAATTTTATAACGATGGCACACAGGCACACAAACTGTGCATGCGTCCAAATATTAAGAAGACAATCGCATTAAACATATATAACGTCCACACAGTTGCCCATACAAGTACACTATATATTGTTCCCAATAATTAGAAAAACAAGTAACAATAAAATGTCGATACTCCTTTTATTTTAAAGCTGCAGTCTCATCAAATATATCAGAAAATACCCTCTCTGGGCAAGAAATATGTATTCTCACCTGCAAAGTTTAACGGAACTCCTTAATCATGAATAAGAAAAGATGTTTGAGTTGAAAAACATCTGAAACATCCTCTCTGGACAAAAATTATATTTTATCACTTGCAAAGTCTAACCAGAACTCAATGATAATTAAGAAAAAAAGCTACAGTTGATATTTCTTTTGGGATCACCCTTCTAGGATTAAACTACAAGTTGGCATTTCTAAAGCTCTGAATTAAAGGCTCACTCATTAGAATATTTAGACCAGGAAATAATATTGCAGAAGCAGAACAAATACATTCTTGTAGCACCTTTCATCGCAAAGAAATATAGCTCCATAATCATGGCGATGTCTGATAACACGGCCAATAGCTTGATTAACAGCCCTTGCTGCCTGCTGCACATACCAACTCTCTCCAGTCAGCACCTGCAAGAAAATAGGATGGTGATTTATAGAATGGTCATAGCCCCAAATGCTTGAAAGCATGATAACTTCAAGCTTAAAGTTCAAAAAGAACAAAAAAATATTTTTGCTAATAAGTAGCTTGAGAAAACAATGCCAGTATTTTAGTCATAGTAGATATTTACATCCTTAGAGTCTTTCTTCCTTAATATGGCTTGCTGATCCAAGTACTCACGTTTCAGGCGGACCTAAAAAAGGAAATGAAACAGGTAGAGTAAAACTTTTCCATTTGGTAACAAAATTTCAACAGCTTTTACATAATATCACAATCTAATTATGAACTAATAAAAAAATTCACATGTTAGTTTCGTCTCAAACCTTGGGATCAGTCTTCATTGAAAATGGCATCCCGGTGATTATGACTCCTCTCCCTGTCTGATCAGCAAAATCAAGACCCTCGCTAACCTGAAAAAACGTAAGAGTTACTTGAGCATAAAGTGTATTTCTTTTTTAAAAGATCAATATGTAGCATGTTGATAGAAAGAAACTTGCATGATATTTTCTAAACCAAGATTTCTACTACAAGCATAATTCCTCGAATGCAATTATAGCAGCACCATATTATATTAAAATGAAACGAATTTAATTCTACAGAATTAAGAAAACAGAACAATTCCCAGGGTATCAGTGCATATTGTTTGCACCTTTGCAATCCTTAGACCACCAAGTCCAATTGGAGAACTTTAAGAAAAATGTTTTTTTTTTATAGAAGGTTGCAGACATACTACATCATGAGAATAAATTGAATCTGATTGTTCAAAAATGTGACAATGCAATCATCAGATGAAGGAGAAGTCTGCATCCTCTAATTTCACAATGAACGGAAAGCAGGCCACCAGGATGAGATCTACTCTTGTCCACTCCTGAAGATTGAGAGAAGTAACTAAAACAGTGAAAACGAAAAAAATAAAAGGCTCGTGTGCTAAAACACGAATTTTCTTTATATTTTTGCTAAGGTGCACATGAAAGGTTATGCTAATAATTAAACCTTAACTCATATAAGAACTTTTTTTAAACTTCACGACTTCAATAGTAATCAGTTTCTGCCTGTGTTTTAATCAGCTTACTAAATTAGATAATGCAATAAACCAAGAATTTTTTTGTTTTATTTGAGTTTTTGAATTGATTATAAGGGTAATAGAAATTCAAATTAACAAATACCAATCATACTAATAAGGCCAATGATTTTATTTATCAATTTATAACGTTATCAACTGCAGCAAACAAAGCGATTACATTTTCAGAAGCTATATGAAATAAATCTCAATTATATTAGCAAATTTACCAAAATGAATTTAAGTAGTTAGTTTTATCTCAAACTAAGCAAACCTGAATTATTCCTTTGAAATTATATTCAACTATATATAGCTCCAAAGAACACGAGATTAAGTGGTGATAAGTCACCAAAAATCGCCTTGATCGGGCACAAATCTCGAGGCATGTTCACGTTGGAAATTTCTGAGATTAAATTCGGGATCATCCAAACTCCGATTTAAGCAAACCTATAGTCGAACTAAACGTCTCGACGAAACGAACCAACGACACTAAAATCAATCCAATCCGAGCCCAAATAGGCCTATATCGAATCTTGAACCATGTTTAGAAACTTCACGATATTAATTGAATGACCAAATGATCTCTAAATATGGCATGCATACTGGTAGAATCGAGCGGTTCTACAAGACGAATCCAACGAGTTCAAGATTCCTCGATTTTGAGATCATTTAGGCACCTAAATGCTGAATAAATGATTTATGATTAAATGAATCAATATAGGTTGTCTGATTAAGTGCTTCGGATTTGCTCCATATTTATGGAGTATTTCACTAGCAAAAAAATTATAAATAGACCCTCATTGATGGAAGCAAAAAATTAGGAAAAGCCATAATTTTTTGCAAGCAATAAACAAACACTTCCTAGCATAAAAGAAAATACATAAAATACCCCAAAATAGACAAAATACAACTATTTTTATAAGATAAAAGACTCTTACAAACTTTGACACAAACACAAAATAAAGACACCTAAAATTGCATCATAACATTACTTTGAGAAGAAGGATACAAGTGGAGTCGAGCTTGCGGAGAAAAGAAAGAGATGAGAAGTCTAAGACAAATAGAGGACAAGCTCACAAGCTTTCCTAGATAAAGAGGAGAAGAGGTGGAACAAGCTCGCAAGCTTTTCCAAGAAAGAAGAAAAACCCTAAGGTTTTTGGATACAAAAATTACTCACATAACACCTTTTTTTTATTTGCCAAAACACCTAATATTTATAAGAGAGAAAGGGGAGCCAAACAACCAAAATCAACCTCCAACCGAACCAATCAGATAAGGGGAAGAGGAAGGGCAGCAGTTATCACAAAACAACTCCCAAAAATCAGCACAGGAACCGAGTAAGAGAAGCCACGGGAACACAACCAAGGAGGAACCCGAAAAACCAACACAAAAACCAGGAAGATGCAGCCACAGGAAAGCAGCCAGGGGGAGAAACCGAAAAGCCCACATAGGGAATCGGAACCAGCACCCAACAGCCAGTCACGGGAATAACACAAAGAAAAAACTGAGACACAAGAAGGGGAAGAGGCAAAGGCAGTCAAGGGGGGAAGAACCAAGGGACAATAGGGGGGAATGAACCTAATTAAAGATAATTTATAAGCTGAATTAAATAGAAGAAAAGCATTTATGAGCTGATAAAGAAAACTCACAAAATTAAAATCCCAAAATGTTTTGACCCCCCCTGCCTACATCACTCACTCCCCACAAGAAAGGGAGACTTGGACCTGGGCTAGAGATCGAAAAGAGCTATAAGACTCGAGGAATCTCAGAACTCCACCCGAGCAACTATCACACCCCAATTGACCCATCTCAACCAACCTGAGGTTTAACATAAAATAAAAATCTAGACAAATACATTTCTCACTAACACCCATCATGAACTACATTCATCAGGATCGAGTAAGTAGGAATTTAATCTATTTGAACTATACCAACACAAATATATTCTAACCATAAAATTATACCTCATGATTTATGTTTAGAAGTATGCACATTATATATCAAAATAACATACATAACCTAACTAAAACTCCAAATCAAATTTTAGAAACTCAAAAGCTTTAATTTACAGCTTATTGATCAAGCTTCTATAGGCACTCAAAACAATTATGACACGAGGTAGTCAATCTCCTGCTTAAAGCCCCACTAGCTCATTTCCCTTTTCTCCAATATATCAACTACTGAGCTAAATGCTCAATGAAATACACAATCCCTAAATCTTATTTATTCAAGAGTTTGTGAGATTTTCAAATTATGGTTTTTTCCAAAACATAATTTCTATGAAAGTGCTTTCGCAAATCTTATTCCTAAGAACTTTAGGAATGTTCTAATGAGGTAAATTCAAAATTTTGTATAAAACTTTATGTTTCTTAAGTTTGAATTAAAGAAATCCAAAATTTTAATTAAATTAAAGTCTAATTAGGTTAAGGGGATGTCTTTGCATGTTCATGAGAAGAAAATAATAAATTTTGAGTTTCCAATTTTAGGATTTTTATGAAAAACCGAAAATTTAAAGATTGTGAATCAAATAAAGGGAGTGCACTATTGAATATAAATCTTTTGAGCTAATGATAGTCTTTTCCCTTAGGTTTTGGAAAGGAAAATGATAAGGAGAGATCATCGCGAGATAAAACAACGATTTAGACGTATTTCGGAAATTCATTTGCTTATTTTGAGGTAGGTACATTTAACCCTTCCAAGTTCCATGTTCTTTTATGCTCTTTTAAAAGTTAGCACCGTGATATGTTTTAGCATTAGAATGGCATGTTAATTCTTTTATTGTACATGAAAATAGTATATTGGCTTGTTAGAAAGTTTCACATTTTAATTCAAAAAGTATGTTCAAGTAGTCTTGTATAAAAATTTGATAGTTAAAAATATATGATTGATATGTATGTTAGTCAACTATCTTATGATAATAATTGCATGTGAAATTGTGCATGTTGAGGCGGAGTACCAATATGGTGCCCTTGGCAAAATATGGCTCTTCGGGGCAATATGATAAAGAAAAATGATATGATAAATATGTATGTGTACCTGATCAGTACAATTTCAATACTCTGGTACGGGTGTATAGAATACAAATAAGATAAATGTATATCTATGCAAAAAATAAAGACAAGTTGAAATGAAAGAAGTATTAAACATATGAAATGTAAAATGATTATTTTTTTTTTAATGGTTATAGAAAGTCATATAGATATAGTTTAATTATAGTTATTTGTTACTCAATTTTGTATTAAAGCATGCATATTGATCTTATTTACATTGTAATTGAAATTGGTAAAGTTACTTAATACCTGATGAGTGTTAGTACACTCCTGAATTTTGGGATGTTTTCGAAAAAAACATATTAATGAATAATAACTGATAGACCGTCATTCACCTACCGCCATAGAGAGACACCGGGTGATAGGTTCTTTTTGTTATTTTGATGTTTTGTAATAGATGGACATATATGATGACATGTGATAGAGGGACATCTATATTTATAAAAAAATTTATGCACATATTTATAAATAAAATAAATTGTTGTTTGGAATTTTAGTGGTACTTTCTTACATTTATTTGGATAGTTATTAAAAATGTTACATTGAAATGTTCCAGATTCTTTGTCCGACATCCGTCCCTTCCTCATTCACATGAGCTTATCGGGACGGATCGTAATAAGACAATCATACAAAAATTTTGAAGTATTTTCAACGTAACATAATAGAACAATTATTCAAAATTTAAATAAGAAGAGCAACACCTTTCTAAACAATATTTTCTTTCATTAATAAACATATACATAAAAGTTTGTTACAAAAATAAATGTCCCTCTATCACATGCCATCCTATGTGTTCATCTATTACAAAATATTAAAATAACAAAAAAAACCTGTCACCCAGCGACTCCCTACGGAGGTAGATGAATGACGGTCCATCAATCATTACTGATTAACAGGTTTTCCTAACAGTACACCAAAAACTATGGAGTGAGCTAACACTCATCAGGTATTAAGTAAATCTACCAATTGCAATTATAATGTAACAAAGATTAATATTCATGCTTTAATATGAAATTGAGCAATAGGTAACTAAAGAATTAAACAGTACAATGTCATGCAAAAGTAGTCGTGCACTTATATCTATATGATTTTATATGATCATTTTATATTTCATATATTTAATACTTCTTTCATTTTATGCCTTTCAACATGTCTTTATTTTATGTATACATATAAATTTATCTTATTCGTATTATATCCACTAGTACTGGAGTACCAAAATTATACTTATCAGATAGACAAACATATTAGCCATATCATTTTCCTTTATCATATTGCCCCGAAGAGCTATATTGTGCCAAGGCACCATATTGGTGCTCTGCTTCAACAAATACAATTTCAAATGCAATAACTATAATAAGATAGTGACTAATATACATATCAATCATATGCTTCTAACTATCAATTTTTATGCAAGACTACATGAAAATTCTTTTTAAATTAAAATATGAAACTTTCTAAGTACCATAAACAAGTCAATAATTATTCTAAACATGTTAGTAGATTATTTTCATTTATAATAAAATAATTAATATGCTATTATAATACAAAAACATATTACAATGCTAACTTTAAAATAACATAAAAAATATAAAGGTTGTGAAAACCGGACCGGACAATGAACCGGAAGAGGGAGAGGTTCACGGTTCGACTGGTCGAACCGGGGTCGAACAGGATGACGTAATAAATAATAATACTATTAAAAATTAATAAAATAAAAATCATATAATATAAGTATATGAGTATTTAATAATATTTATAATATTTTAAAATATAAAATAAAATTTCAGACATAAATATTATTTAAGAATAATATATTTATAAGAATAATACTTAATATAATATATAAATTTATAATATAAAAAATTTATGATTATTAGCAA
>NW_021318673.1:2681226-2689527 GCF_001605985.2 Dendrobium catenatum
TAATGTAATATCATATTAAAAATGACAAACAATAATAAATGAATGACATGATAACTTGTCTAGCTTATAATATAAAATATTTAGTACAAAATATCTAGTACAACCACAAAAATATAAGTAAATAATCACTTACTACAACATCAAGCATTTAAGCTTCAACTACTAGGATTAGCTTTAGAGGTTTGTTTTTGGCCTTCAATATCATCATCATTGAATATCACTACTTTCAACTCTGGTTCAACAAGAGAAAGATTTGTAATTGTGCAAAAAGAGAGGAGATGAAAATATCTTCACTACCAAAGAGAAATAAAAATGAGAATATTCGATGGATATTAAATGCAGACGTTGATTTGGTGTTGTGGATATGAAATAAGAAATATAGTTTAAATCTCGCCAAATATAAAAAATTATATTTTTAAAAAATTATAAAATATTTAAGATACGTGTGTCGGACACTCGTGTCCAATTTGTTTTTAATATTTTTTAAATCGGACACGTTTTCGACGTGTCCGACACGTGTCGGAGGAATGTCGTGTCGGACACGGTGTCGGACACTGCACGCCTCTTTGAGGAGAAGTGTCGGTGCATCATAGGTGCCAACAATGCCTTCCCCCGAGGAAAGGTATCATTTGTAATCAACTACAAATACTAACGGAATCATTTCAGTTGTCCCTAAGGTTTTTCCCTTTCTTGGGTTTTTCAGGTAAAAAATATGGTCTTTTATGATTCTTGCACCTCTCTCTCTCTTATCTATGTGTGTGTTGTGAATGTTCCGGCCAACACCAAGTGGTATGCTACTTGGTTCCCAAGATAGAGGTGAAAACTTTGAGTTCTGTTTGTGATTTCTTTGACTAAATTCACTAGCTCATTATATGAAATTCAATTTATAATTGATCTTATCTCTACTTATCAACAACTTATCTTGTTTTCTAGATATAAAATATTTAAGATAGTTTTCCATCAACAACAACAACAACAACAACATCAAGCCTTTATCCCACTACGTGGGGTCGGCTACATGAATCCTTTTTCTCCATTGTGTCCTATTAAAAGTCAAATTCTCATTTAAATCTAATAAAGAAGTCAATTTGTATATAAATTACAAACATAAGAAACTTCTCAGATGGGCTTGTTGATTGTTTGCCAAATGACTACAATTACTCTGCGATTAGTTATGCTCTCTAACAAATTGTTGCATGCATACACAAATCAATTTCTTATATTTTGTTTTCCATCACCTTCTTTTTCTTATTTTATTTTATTTTTAAATTTTGAACAGCATAAGTGATTACTATCTTATAAGTGTTTTTTTTTTTAACAAATCAAGTTATTTTTAAATACACTCAAAATAACTGTTTAGTTATTTTTCATTATTCTTAAAATATGAACTCCCAACCATCAGACATTGCAAATTATGTTTAGCCAGTCCCATCCCCATTGCTAATGAGTTCTCTATCTAGTCCGCCAACATCTCAAACTGTGACGCCACCTCCCTCTTCAAAACTGCATAATAAATCAATATCTATGGTGCTTAAGAAAATTATTTAAGGTATCAAATATGTTTTTATTTCATAACAACAACATCAAGCATTTGTCCCACTACGTGGGGTCGGCTACATGAATCTTTTTCCTCCATTGTCCTATTAAAAGTCAAATTCTCATTTAAATCTAATGAAGAAAGATCATTTCTAATATTTTATAACCAAGACTTTTTAGGTCTACCTCTACCTTTCTTAAAATAAGTCAAATCTAATGCCTCAACTTTCCTAACCGGGTCATCGGAAGGCCTCCGTTTAAAGTGAACAAACTATCTAAGGCGACTCTCTCTAATTTTATCTTCCACTAGAGCTATTCCAACCTTACTAGAGCTACTCCAACCTTATCACGTATATGCTCATTTCGTATCCTATCTCTAAGGGTAAAGCCACTCATCCACCTAAACATCCTCATCTCTGCCACACTTAACTTAGTATTATACTTCTCTTTTAATGGACAACATTCGGCACCATAAAGCATTGTTTGCCTCATCACCATCTTATAGAATTTTCTCTTAAGTTTGAGGGGGACTTCTCTATCGCACAACATGCCCGATGCATTCCTCCACTTCAACCATCCAACTTGAATTCCCCTAATAATAGCCCCATATATTTCACCATCACTCTGAACAATAGATCCAAGATATCTAAAATGTGTACACTTATTAATGACTTGAACGCCCAAAGTCACAATCCCCTCACTAGGTCTATTACTACTAAAATTACACTTCATATATTCAGTTTTAGATCTACTCAAGCAAAAACCTTTAGACTCTAAGGTTGACCTCCATAATTCAAGTTTACCTTAAACTCCCTCTCTAGTCTTATCAACAAGAAGAATATCAGCAAAAAACATACACCAAAGTACATCCTCTTGCAAATGTCTAGTGAGAGCATCCATGACTAAAGAAAAAAGATATGGACTCCACCATTCCTTAGTTTCATATAAATAAATAAAACTAAAAAACAAAAAGTGATCCCTAATGCTCCCTTAAAATCTGGCAAGTACAACATAGTTTAGCAGTTAATAGAAAAATGCATCCCAATTCAACATGGAATCTCTTAACCTGACCAAACTAATGGCTTTGTTAGGTTAAAGTTATATGTTAAAATCGCATAACTCGACTAAACCAAAATTCTTTACATAGTTTTTCACGTAGAAAAATAGTTAGCATTTCACTGTCACTTGCATCCATAACCATGTTGTCTTACAGGGCTAGTTTTGATGGGACATCCGACCGTGGAGAGTTTACCAGAGATAGGGCTTACAATCTACGACCACGATCGCACCGATTTATTTTTGAGTTATTATATGTATTTGATTTATTTATGCATTTTTTTCATTTCTCCCTCACTTGAGGGAATAGTTGTTTGTGACCCTTAGGGGCATTTGTATATTTTATTTCGTCATTGTAAACTTTAGCTATTTATATCCCTTTGGAGATGGTAATTGATATAGGCAAGGGGGGGTTAAAATAAGTTGGGTTTTAAATTTTTATGAGTTTCTTTATTTCAGCTCATTAATGTCTTTAGGACTACTTAAGCTCATTAATTGTGTATTTATGATGGTTCATTCCCCCCCTCTCTAAAGGCTTTTAGGTTTCACCACCTAGCTCCCCTTCCCTTGCCCCTTCAGTTTTCCCTTCCTGGTGTTGTTTCCCATGGCTAATTCCTTCCCCTTTTTGTGCCTTTTCCGGTTCCCCTTGTGCCCCTTCGATTCCTCCCCTGGTGCTGTTTCTCATGGCTGGTTCTTCTTCCTTGCTGGGTGCTGGTTTCGGTCCCCTTTGTGCCCCTTTGGTTTCTCCCCTGGCTGCTTATCCTGTGGCTGCTTTTCTCTGTTTTGATGTGGCTGTTTGGGTTCTGTTTCTAGAATGAATGTTGGCTCTTTGGGTGCTATTCTGAACTAATTGCTGGTTGGTTGTTTTGGGTGGTTGAAGTTGTCCTTTGGGCTCTCTTTTGGTTGCTGTTTGGTTGCCCCTTTTTCTCCTATAAATATTAGGTGTTTTGTATTCAAAAAAAAGGATGATGTGTGTGTTATGATGTTATTTTTGGATCTAAACCTGCGAGTTTCTTCTTGGAAAAGCTTGTGAGCTTGTTCCATTCCTCTCTTCTTCTAGGAAAGCTTGCGAGCTTCTCCTTCTTCGTCTCAGCTTCTTATCTCTTTTGTCTCTCTGCAAGTTCCCTTCCACTTGTATCCTTCTTCTCAATCCAAAAAAGCAAGTTTAGGTGTATGTTAATGTTTGTGTTTGTAAGCGTCGAAAGTTGTAAGTGTACTTTTTATATGTTATAAAGTTGTTTTTGTTATTTCAATAGTGTCTTTGTATCCTTCTTATTGTCCTAGGAAGAGTTTTATTTTTGCCTGCAAAAATTAGGCTTTTTCCTAATTTTTGCTTGGTATCAGAGCATGGTTGTCGAGTGAGTCTTGGTGAGTCATGTTAGTTTTGGTTTGTCAGTAAGCTTTAGTTATTGTAAGTCTTCATTTTCTTTGAGTCAATAAAAAAAATGAATAGTCCAGGCATTCATTCTGCGGGAGCTTCATGTCAAAATTAGAAAGTAATCCAGAGGACAATCTTCCAACATCAAAATGGTTCCTCATCGTGCAAATTCTTCATATCCTTTACAAATGGAGCTTTTCAAGATTCAAGAGCTGGATACAGCGCTTTCATCTCATCAAAAAAATCTAAAGCAACCTCATCGGGAGATGAGCTTCTTCAATCGGAAGAGAATTGATGTAGACAAGCCTCGGGTATGCTAGCTTCTTGGGTCCTTTTAGTCTTTGGGCTGCTTGTTTCCTCTCTGGTGTTGACCTCCATATAATACCCAAAGAAGAATAAAAATGAAATGTATAACTGCTGCAATCCATCGGGTCCACGAATATTGCCGGATATCCCACATACCTCGGACTGTCGAAGGATCCCCGAAATCCTGCATGAAATCCCGCGAGCTGCTATGATTTGCGATCAAATCCCGTAAATCCTGCAAACCTTCCTCGATTGCTGATTTCTGATGCCTTTAAAAGCCGACCAAGCTAAGCATTCGGGGCGCTCACGACTTCTTCTTCTCCGGCTCTTCCAGACGCCGAATCCCTGCAAACCTCCGCTCTTCATTCTTCCTCTCACCGATCGATCTCCTCTTGTCGCTGCTCAGTCCGATCCAAGCCCCTGTAGTCGCGACCAACCTCCAATCCATCTCCTTGCTCTAAGCCGCCGAATCTATAGAGCCAAGTAAAGCTCTGTTTGAGCTCTGTCTCTTGCCCGACGCCTCCGCACATAGAGAGAGAGAGAGAGAGAGAGAGAGAGAGAGAGAGGGAGGAGCCGATCCTACCTTCATATTGTCTACCCGTGCCCTAGCCTCCATCCCCTCCGTCACCGACGTCCCCTTGTTGTCGGACTGGACATTGCGGCATTTTGATCGAAGCAAACACTGATAGCTCACTGGCTGTGAAGGTAACGTCTCCCTTCCGTGCGCTTCATTCGACCAAATCCCGTAAATTCTCAAACAGAGAGAAAGAGGGTGTTTAATTAGTTTTTAATTAAAAACTATTTTAATTATAATTATTTTAATTAATTATATTTATCACAATTAATTATATTTAATTTTAATTAAATGGTTATAATTAGTTTTAATTAATTATGACTAATTTTAATTAGAATTAAATTTAATTAATAATTATTATTAATTAATTATCTTTTATTAAAATTAATTAATATGACTTAATTATAATTAATTAAATTTAATTATAATTAGTCATTTCTAACGGCGAGGCGGGGTCGCTTATAAGTACCTCCGAGCGGGGGGAAATCAAAATTGCTTTTCAAATAAAAATGCTTTTTTAAAAACCCATGCACACCTTTAGTGCGCGTGGTGGGAGAAAAAACAAAAATACAACCGCCGCGGTGTCTCAACAACACCAACCGTGCACGTCTTTAGTGACGTGGCGAGTAGGCGGCCTCTTGGTTTTTTTCCCTTAACATGGGAGATGTCAGGAGGCTGCCGAAATTTTGTCTAAAATACAGACAAGGACTTGGAGCAAATTGGGACTTGTGGACTTGATTCAATCTACTTAAAATGAACTTAAATAATATAAAAGGAATTGATTGAATTCAAAGAGCACATAAACTTAGACTCTCATTTGAACTTTAACAAGGATTTGAACTCCAACAAGGATTTGAACTCATTCTTGAACTTACAAATGAACTATAACGAAGATTTGAGTTAGAACATGATCCTGAACTCAAAAAAACAACAAAGAACTTGAATATGAACTTTATTTTGCAAGCATTTGGGACTTGAACTTGCAAGGACTACAGGGGACTCGACGAACGAAAGAGGCTCATTTTGAGCCTGAACATCATTTGAACTTGTTTTTGGACTTGAACTTGAGCCCAAGTTGGGTGACACGAAACATAATTTAAAACAAAATTTTTTTGAGAAAGTGACAACATCCAAATAAGAGCCAAGTGGAGAAATAGATGAAATATCTACAATTAATAAAGCAAAAATTTTCTTTGAAAATCTAGATATTGTCACTTTAATTGGGTGATAACTACTTGCAATCCATTTTGCAAGAATAATTTGATTTCTAAATAACAAGGATCATAAGGAATATGGCTTAATCATAAAGCTATAATGTGAGAGAATCTTTTGAATCATGATAATCCATTTGCAAAGGTGGACATGATACATCTCTAAACAACGATCAAATGGAGATGTAATGACGTGCTGAAAATCAATGATACAAAGTTTTCATTCAATATCAAGAGGTCACCATACCAATTGAGACACAAGCATTAGTGAGCAAACAAAAGACTTGTTGAATATAACGAACGACAAGTGCATCGTTTATGAGCAAACGCAACAAACACAATGATATTTGCATGGTGAATAACAACTTAATGTCAAGTGAAATACATTGATTCTCTCAAATAAAAGTGACTAATATGTAGTAGATGTAAGTACATGAGAGCTCTTATAACAAGGATATCCAAACATCCTTGCCGGTCAACATACAAGGATAAATCAGTGGCGAGCACAACTCAACCAATTGCCAATAAAAGCATGCAGGAATGTGTGTTGGTCTCCTACAAAATTGGAAGACTTATGTGTAATGGACAAAGTAACCTACCAATCAATATGTATGAAGAAATTGGTGGCAAATGCAAACTCCTATGAATTACCGTAGGAGACTTGTGACATACACAAAATGACATCTTCAAATAGACACAGGAGACCGTCATCAAATGCAAACCTCTACGAGTTGCTAAATAAGACTTATTTCATAGTTAACATTTCATTTGCAACTAGAGAAGGAAGATATGCAAGTGAATACATCAATTCACTGCACGCAAGGAAAGATGAGATGCATCAAATACAAACTTCTATGGTCCGTCGCAGAAAATTAGTCATAAACATCACAAATAAGGTGCAAATGTACATACAATGTCTTCTATAGTCGAAGGAAGTATACCTACATTACATGTATACAAGTCATTTGTGAGTTGTTATGGCACCCTCATATTCGACAAATGTCAATCAAACATGCCGATCATTTGCAAGTAGAGACGAATAGCAAACAACAAATGCAAGCACCTAAGGGCTGCTGTAAAAGATCTGCAATACATACAATCTCTTTACAAATACGGCAGTATGTATAATATGCCACTTATGGGTAAATACAGAAGGACTTCAGTAAATGCAGTATCCTGAAGTCAAATTCAACCTATAAATGAAGACATCTACTTACCTACATGTAGCAGTTACGGATGTACTAAAAAGATCAAAGACCACAACAAAATGCATGAAGAATACGAAAAGTGCAATCTCCTACGACCTAAAGCAGGAGATTAGTTTGTGTACTACAATCTACCTATTTAAATCGTACAATTAGTGCACGACAGTCTACCTATACGAAGCAGCAAATAACTCTATTTAGAAGCTGCAACACCACGCCACCGGATCCGCAACTTCTATGCAAGCGGACAGAAGGCATCTACAAATACTTTCAAAGTACCCCTGCACGTGCACTGTAAATTGTATACACATAGGTACACTAAAGGGAAAAGTATAATCTCAACCAGCATGGGCTTCGGCGAGCGTGTTATTGGTACACACGTGACGTCTAGGGATGCTGCGCGGGTTATTAAATTTAAAACCGATCCTCCTTAACAGGTAAAAAGGAGTATACAAGGTTTAATTACAAAATGCCCCCAAACACCCGCATGGGCCCCGGCGAGCGTGTTATTAGTACACACGTGATGTCTAAGGATGCTGCGCGGATCAATAAGTGAATTCAAATTCGAACATAATCCTTCTATACGGATCAATAGGAGTTGACAGGGTTCGAATCATTAAGAAAATATAAGGTTGTAGTGACCGGTATATTTGTTTTAATACATTCATATTAGGCCTTCAAGGCCTACAACAATATGAATTCACTAATAAATGCACGAAGCCTACGAAACCCGATCCTCAGTCAATAGCTCGGCTGAGTTGACAATGTTCAAGCTACAAATAGAAATGACCCCGAACACCCCGATGATGGCCGTGTTGAATGCGGATCTCAACCGGAGGGGTTCCCAAATATTTTTAAATGCCTCCCAAATATCCAAAGTTCATTTCAAATAGTCCATAGCTCTACCTAAAATACCCATAAAAATCCAAAAACTCCACAAAAATCCCAAAAACCCAAAATATTTAAAAATAAAACTATCCATCTCAACGCTTAAAGCAAAATCCATCCACGCTCCACAACAGTTTGCCGGGGTGG
>NW_021318673.1:2692528-2708461 GCF_001605985.2 Dendrobium catenatum
AGGATCAAGTGACAGACATCCATTTCTACGATGTCGCAGACCACCTCACAGGTATAATGTTTTCCAATTGAAAATTGAACGCGGCAGGTCTCGGTGACAGCAATTTCCATTCCTCTTTTGACCCAGCTGATCTTGTAAGGCTGTGGGTGTTTCGCCGTCTTGAGTTGTAATGCTTGCACGACTGCCTTTGACACTACGTTCTCTGTGCATCCGCTGTCAATTAGTACATCACAGACTTTTCCGGCAACAGTGCATTTTGTTTTAAATATGGCATGCTGCTGAGATTCCGTGGTCTTTCGAGGAGCCAATAGTAGTTTCTCCAGTACACAAACTAATGGTTCCCCTTCATCACCGAGTACATCCTCTACTTCCTCTTCTTCTTCTCGCTGATCAACTGCATCCTCCTCTTCTCCCTCCATGAGCTGCAATTGTTGGCGGTTGGGACACTCGTTAGACTTGTGTCCTGGCTGAAAACATCGAAAGCATTTGAGTCCTTGAGGTCGTGGATACGGGTTATCTTTGGCGGGAAATCTGGGCTTCAGCGGAGCTTTAGGATCAGAATTAAGCTTAGGCGATTGACAAGCCGCTATTATCTGGTAATAACGGCGTTTTGCGCACCCCGGGGCTTTGCTGCTTAGTTAAGTCGACGGTCTCCACAGTCTATCTGCGATGCGAACCACTTCGCATATGACGGCTCAGCTGAATTTCCTCCTTGAGGGTGAAATTAACTGCCTGTGATAGTGACCAAACTGAATTCAATTCCAGTTTGTCTTGAATGCTTTCCCTCAGTCCGCCAATGTATCTTGCTACCAATTGGTTGGAAGTCTCATTCAAATCATTCCTCGCGGACAAACTGTAGAACTCTTCTGTATATTCACTCACCGTGCGGTTTCCTTGAGTGCAGTGTTGATATTTTAAATACAACATCTGTTCATAATCAGTTGGAAGAAAATGTCCCCGCAACAGCTGTTTCATTTTCAACCAGCTGCGAACAGGTCCGCGTCCCTCCCGCCGGCGGCATTACAATAACTGTGACCACCAAGCACTAGCTCCTCCCTTAAGTCGACACGCCACGTACTTGACCTGTTTTTCCGACTCAATCTCCATATAATCAAAGAAGTTTTCTACTGACCTCTCCCAATCAAGATAGTCCTCGATGTGCAGTCTTCCATCAAAGAACGGAATGTCTAACTTCACCCGGAATTCTCCCTGGTGTCGGTCTCACGCGTTATACCGCCGAGGGCGACGGTCTACAAGTTCCGCATCTGAATCTGAAAATCCTTCCGGCAGAAGACTTCCTCGATCCTCCTCCGAATCTGAGAACTTCGGAAGCAATGTTGGTCGTCGTCGACCACGATTCTGAAATCCCCTGTTATCTTCAGTCGGTGTGATGATCGGTGGTACAGGTCTTCCCGTTCGCAACGGTATTTCTCCCATTCGCTCCACGGGCGGTTCACGACGAAACGCAGCGGTGAGACGCTCCACCGCCGCTGCTATTTCATCCAACCGTTTCTCGACTCCAGCGTGCGCAGCCCAAAGCGCCTCCAGACTTCGGTTGTCCTCGCTCGTCGCACGCTTGCTGGACTCTGCCATCTCTCCAAGCCGCTGGCTCTGATACCAAAATGATGTGGTATGCGAAGGAAGAAGCAGGTTCACAAGTGGTGTAGCTAATGAAGGCAATGTAACAGTAATGGCACTAGCCAAAGTTTGTATATCATCAACTAACTCATTCATCTTCTCGGTAGAGAAGAAATACAGGGAAGGAAGAAACAAAAATAGCACTAAAGCAAAGGAGCAGGTGAGCACAGACCTGCACACGGCTATTTAAGGAAATAAACTTAGTGGAGCAGCCACTACTAACTAATCCTGCAATTACTTTAGTTAAGATAATATAATAAATGAAACTAAGTTTAAATAATACTTGAAATGGCGCCTAAAGCTTGATGCACCGCATCATTCTCCTCCACCATCAGAAGAATCCGACTCGGATGACACCATGATAGCTTCAGCTGCGTCTGGAGGATGATACGCAGCGAGATCACCAATGTTGAAGGTTGATGAAATATTGTAGTGCTTAGGCAAATCCACAACATATGCATTTGGATTGATCTGCTTGATCACTGCATAGGGACCGATTTTTCGGGCACTTAATTTTGAATAAGTCCCGGGCGGGAACCGCTCTCGCCGAACTTTAATCATCACAAGATCTCCTGGTGCAAAGGATCTCTCTCTTCTTTTCTTATCAAAATGCTGCTTGTATTTGGCACTGGATTCCTTTAGTTTATCCCGAACTTCTTCAAGCATCTTGGTGAATTGCTCTGCGAACTCGGCTGCTGGTCGGTTATTGCATTTAGGGAGCACAGCTATATCAACAGTGTGATTTGGGTGTTTAGTGTAAACAATCCCAAACGGACTTCGCCCCGTAGATCGGTTAGTCATGCTATTGTAAGCAAATTCGGCTTGTCCCAATACTTCATCCCATTGTTTCGGCTTATCCTGCACGATGCATCGCAGTAAATTCCCTAATGTTCTGTTGATGACTTCGGTCTGCCCATCCGTTTGCGGATGATAAGCAGAACTCAACTTGATATCGGTGTGTAGCCGTTTCCACAACTCCTTCCAAAAACTACTGACGAACTTTACATCGCGATCCGAGGTTAAGCTCCGGGGCAGCCCGTGTAATCGAACGATTTCCGCAAAAAAAATGCTTGCCACGTTTAATGCATCAAACGTTTTTTTACAAGGCACGAAATGCGCCATCTTGGAGAATCGGTCGACCACGACCATGATCGAATCATGTCCCCGTTTAGTTCGAGGTAGTCCCAGTACGAAGTCTAAACTCAAATCTTCCCAAATCGTCTCAGGCGTGGGTAGCGGCAGATATAAGCCTCCAAGTTGTCCGCCGGCCTTGTAACTTTGACAAATGGGACACCGCTCCACAAACCTCATTACATCTCGATGTAAATGTGGCCAGTAAAAACGAGATTGGAGCTGTAAGTAGGTATTTGTCCGACCCACGTGAGCTGCTAGGCCACCACAGTGCACTTCTTTTATTAGTTGAGGTCGCCAAGACGAGTCTGGAATGCAGAGCTGGTTGCGATGGAATAGGAAGCCATGTCGAATAGCAAACTCAGTATTCGGCTTGTCCTGTTGACAATCTTCCCAAGCTGCCTTAAAATCAGGATCAGTGGAGTATAACTCCTTTAAGCATTCTAACCCGATGATCTCTGTCTGAAGTTGTGTAATCAACAAATGGCGGCGGCTAAGTGCGTCTGAGCACGAACGAGAAACGTTGTAGGAACAGGATCCACCTCGCGTGCATCCTATTAATGTGCTTCTGTTTGTTAATGAACTGCAGCGTGCGATGGTCACTGCATAGAACAAACTCCTGCTGTAGAAGATATGGTTCCCACTGTTTGAGAGCACGCACCACAGCATACAATTCCTGCTCATATACGCTCCAGTTTTGACGAGAAGGACAAAGCTTCTCGCTAAAGAACTCCACCGGTCGGTTCTCCTGGCTCAATACCGCCCCAATTCCGACTCCTGACGCGTCTGTGTCAACATGAAATGGCTTCTCGAAGTTGGGCAACGCAAGCACTGGAGCCGAGGATAATGCCAATTTGATTTCCTCAAAACTGGAAGTTTGATCAGCACCCCACTGGAAGTGTTTCAGCTTGAGACAGTCGGTGATCGGTGCCATAATCGTACTAAAGTTTTTGATGAACCGGCGGTAGAAGTTTGCAAGCCCATGGAAACTACGGATTTCTGTGAATAATTTCGGGATTGGCCAGTTCGTAATTGCTTCCACCTTCCGCTAATCCACGCGGACACCTGCAGCTGAGATGACAAATCCAAGGAAATAAACTGTAGAAGCAGCGAATTCGCACTTACTCGAGTTCAAGAAGAGTTGGTTTTGTTGAAGAACAGAGAAAATTTCAGCCAAATGCACCAGGTGGTCAGCTACTGATGCGCTGAAAACAAGGATATCATCGAAATATACTACACAGCTGATGTTTAAAAATGGTTTGAGCACCTCCGTCATCAGCCGCATAAAAGTTGAGGGGGCATTGCATAGCCCAAAGGGCATGACACGCCATTCGTAAAGACCATGGCGCGTTTTAAATGCAGTTTTCCACTCATCACCTGGTCGAATTCTAATCTGGTGATAACCGCTTCGGAGGTCAAGTTTCGAGAATACGGTAGTTTTTAGGGGTTAGTTTAACAAAACAAGAAGAAGAATGAGAAGTAGAGGGAGCAGAAGATGAAGAAAAAGAATGAGAAGATGAAGAAGAAGAATGAGAAGAGACTCACACTAAAGAAAAACAAGCAAGATGCGAGCGGATGGGCATTTCTGACAGTAATGACCGGTCGTGCGCTCCCCCGACAGTGGTTTTCTCCGCTCGACTGTGGATTGCTCCGCTTGAGAGTCACGGTGGCAGAAGACGGAGAGCCGAGAAGTTCATGCACATAAGACTTGGGAAGAATTTGGGATTCTCAATATGTTTAAGGGTGGGGCGGGGCTCTTCGTGGGGTTAAAACCGATGCTATTTGCACCGGTTAAAACCAATGCAATTTTTAACGATAAAAATCGGTGCAATTTGAAGCAGTAAAAATCAATGCTAAAATAGGATTTTGGTAGCGGTTTACAAACCACTACTAACATCTGCTGCAAAAAATCCAGTTTCAAACAGCAAAGTCTTTGAGAAAAAGACAAAGTTAATAAAGTTTATTCAACATGTATAAGAATGAAGCAGAAAATAATACAAAAATAGAATTTTTTTACGAAAAACCCAGAGCTTAAAATGAGCAAAAACCATGTCAACAGGCAAAACAAAGCATGAAATATGTATTTTGTGGAAGTTTCATCTAACCATATAGATTTGAACAAAGCCGATAGGAAAGAATCGAAAGATTAAACTCATTAGCCCGTTTGGCATGCCAAAGAAATTTCTGAGCCCTTCAAAAATTTTGCTTTTTTGGTACGAAAATGAAGTGGAGAGAGCTCACCTTCAAAGGCATCAAATCAATCAAGCACCACTTCCAACAAATCATATCAGAATTATTTTTCGAAGATCTTTTTCCGACCCATCTTATTGCTGAACAATTATCTTATAATTAACTGATTTATTGGTTGTGATATAGATAATCTTTCTCCTTTCTTCGTAGATGAAATTTTAATATGAACTTATAGACTTCTGCAACAATAAATACTTTAAAATACTTTTGATTTGTCATATCCTTTGCTTTCTTGCTGGAAGGAGGCACAATCATAGAGTATCGTGGTCAGGATGTCACCAAAGGCCACTTCAGAGCAGCGAACTCTTGTCACGACTTCCGAGCCAACATGAACACGAACAAAAAGGCTTGACAAAGATCATTACCTTCACAGTGAACTCTCGAGGTGACTTTCGAGCAACGAAAGCAAGAAGCAGCGACTCTGACAGAAGGACTAAGGCAAACTCTTTCTTCACGCGAAGCCTTAAAGCCTGCGGTATACGAAGGGACTCAAGGTGCAAGGCAGCAATGCGTTCGTTTAGCGAAGCAGCGACTCCGACAGAAGGAGGAAGGCGAACTCTTTCTTCATGCGAAGCCTTAAAGCCTAGTTGGGGCTGTATCCTAAGGGACTCGATGCAGGCAGCCATACATTCGTTTTAGATGTTGGCATGAAATAGAATCCCAAGAGGTGTTTATTATTACATCAAATAAAGTTATAATTATTAAAATGAAAGATTAAGATTTGATTTAAATAATTAAAATTAATTAAATTGGATGGCCAGGATTTATTGTGAAAGAAAACTCAAGCCCCTTTTATAATAGTAGCATAGATAATATAGATAGTATAGATATAGATATGTGGGGAAGTGTATTTTGTGAAGAGCACATCGGGAGCATCTTTGTCAAGATTGATGGTGAATGGGAGAAAATTTTCTTTTTAAAATAGCAGAAGGGGACTAGCCCAAATTCATTCAAATAAAAAGAGGTTATAACCAAGCTCCAGCTGAGCTAAACAGAATTACAACAAAAAAATAGCAAAAGAACAACAACCTCAATGGAGAAAAGGTGCAACAAAGGCTGCAATGGTGCCAGCCGAACTTAGGAACTTCCTACACCCACATGTAGCCAATAAAGAGTGATCCATTGAGGCAACAAGTTAAAACCCAAACAAAAGATATCCAACAAGCAACAGCCATCACCCAAATAAAAGCTTGGAACATAAAGAGTGTATGCCACCAAGGTTTCCAGCAAGCAAAGTCCAGCGAGGTGGGGTAGAAAGCAATCTCATCATAGTCCAGGATCCAAGATCTTCACAGATGACAGACGACACCAAAAGTAGGACGTAAACAAAAATTCAAACCAACTATAAGCGAGAGTACACAGCATCCAAAAAATAGATCCAACAAAACAAAACATTACTATTTCTTAGATTTTTTCTTACGTTGTTTCCCGCCGCCATGAGAGCTCGATAGGGATTCCTGATGTGATTTAGGACAAGAGGCTTTTGTGATGGGTGCTCCATGAGGACAACCTCCTATGGTCGATATCTTGCAATGAGACTGACATTGTGCAACCAACTCACCTTGGAAAGGCATCGTAGGTTCAAATAAAGGTTTAGCCAAGTTTGGACAAAGGCTCGAATTCAAACCAGTTCAAACTAATTTTATTCAATATAAACATCAATAACCAGTTTGCATATAGAAATATTATAATTTAGTTTGAACTGGACATTGAGACATTTTTTTCAAGTAAATAAATAATCCGAATATTTCTCCAACTATGTGTACTATGAGGCATATGAAGTCAAAATTTTAATGAAATTTGTTTCTCAAATTTATATGGAATGTTTGGCTAAATTAAAAAAATTATTTTCAAGGTATATATATATATATATATATATATAAACTCATTAATGAATAATTATTAAGGTTTAGTTTAAGAAAGTTTAATATTATAAATTTTTATACTAAAAATTTACTTTATAAAATAATTAAAAAAATTATTTTGTGCCAACGTCGAATGCCGTTCGGAGACCCGGGTCGGTACTGCTCGGTGCCACTCGGTACCGCCGACGTGCTTATTCGCCTCCGGACGTCATATGCGTCTGCCTCCGCACATAATAATTTATTCTCAAATGAAGCCTAATGAATGCGCATATGATTATTATATTAACAACTAAATATTATAATCTAAATGAAAAGATAATTCACAAAATTTGACGTTAGTATCTAATTATTAACATTAATTAAACAAGATAATGATATGATTGAATGCTAAGACAACATACTATAGGAAATTTCAAATGGAAAAGATGCGATCATATATTATTCTCATGCAAAGGGCGCTCTAATTCTTACAATGTGAGAAGATATGTTGAGGGCTAGACGAAGCACGCAGAAATCGTGCTCATCATTGAGAATACAAAAGGCCCAATAAGGGGATATGTTCACCATCAAATGCTCTAATTCTTAGTATAATTGTAACAATTTACTTACATAGTCAGAGCTCTGAGATCTCGACTCTAGAGTGACCATTGAAACTCCGATTTTAGTGAATTTATAGTCGAACGAAACTTATCGAAAAGATGAACCCAACGACACCGAATTCGGTCCAATATAAGCCCAAATGGGTTCAAATCATGGAACTGAAGCACATTTGAAAGATTTAAACTATACATTGGACAACCAAATAAATTCCAAATATGACATGCTTATAGTCGAACCAAGCGGCTCGACGAGACAAATCCAACAAGCCTAAGTTCATCAAGTTCTAACATCATTAAGGTACTCAAATACTCAATAAACAGTCTATGCTCAAGGGATTGATATCGGTCATCCATCCGAAAACACTCCCAACATGCCTTTGATTTTCTCCATATTTATAAGGCATGTCACTCTCCATCATTCTACATTAATTTCACCTCAAATCAAACATCTAAAGTTCAAAACATCTACATTTGATTCAGTTCACACTCGTAACACTTCAATCAAACAAACCCGAAATGTCAAACCTATCCACTTTTGAAAAGTAAAAATCTTTAAATTCAATAATATACACTCTTTCATTTTCTATTCATGTTAGTGAAGAGAGCATAAGATGGTGACCTTTGCAACTTGCAACAAATCCTCATAAAAGAATAAGGTATACTTTTCTTGAATGCAAATAAAAGATTGATTACTTGGGATAAGATCTTCCTCTATTTTTTGAGTTGGTTGACTCACCTCCCACAATCAAATATGATCGGCTGATCGCTGATGAAAGTGGCATTGAACTGATCAACTTCTTTTATTTTCTGAAGGGGTGTAAAAAAACAAAGTTTTTAGTACAAAAAAATATAGCAAATTCAAAGTTGATGTAGAAAGGTCACCCTATTTATTGATTCAAGAGAAATATTAAATTTCTAACATTGTTAAGTTCTTTCAGTTGAGAATTACTAAAATGCCCTATGAATATGATGAATTTAACAAATTTGATACTTTTCCTAGATTAAAATAAAAAATATCATGATTCCTATGAAGATGATAAATTAATGTATATCTATAAGTAGAAAAAAAAAAACTCAAGATATTTTGATATAATTTTTGGTTAGATGATTATCACTGGGTCTAAAAATTAATTAGTTCAATTTAAAATAAATATAATATAATTTATATATATAATAATATTCACAAAACGAATTTAATAATTTTTAAATACATTCAGATGTAATTTATCTCCACAAGCATACATAAATGAAGCGAGATTTAATACTATAAATGTGTCTGTTGCGTCCTGGAATATTCGCGGCGGTAGAGAAATATATAGTTTAACGTCTTAGCGTTGTACGAAGATCCAGCACACAATCAGATAAGTGAGAGGGTGTAGCGTTCATAAGAGACACCAAAGTTTGATGCCGTATCAGTGTCATATGCCATTCTCATTTTATCATGAATAGTCTCATATAGAAGTATAAGTTAGCAAAGTTGGCTCGTGAGCTAAATCGAAGTCCACTCGTTAACGAACTCGCAAGTAAAGCTTGTTAAGCCACTAATTCGACTTCAATTTTAAATTCTAGCTAATATTTCTATAAGCTTCTGTTCAAACTCAGCTCGGCTTAGCTCGTCAACTTATCAAGCAATCTCTATTAATACTAATTAATACATCAAAATCTATTTTAGTAAATTTAATTAAACTTTAATCATATTCAAAATAATAAAAAAATAAGTTTCAAAATTAGAAAATCTAGAACAAATCTCAACATACTTACTTTATTTCATTAAAAAAATTTATCATATACTATTTACATTATTTTTTCAACAAATCAATGGGCCTTTATTATAAAAAAAAAGCCTTCACGCAACCAATGAAATATTTAAATAAATATATAAAATTCAGTACAGAACAACAATGCAATCAAGCCTTGACAATGAGGATGAGATCTTATTATTATTATTATTATTTTTTTCTACGTCGTCCTTATCGAACAATTAAATGCACATTTAGCGATTGTCCGTTTAGTTTACTTCGATAAGGAGGTCGCGAAAGCGCAAATAATATTGACATTTATATCAATAAAAAGTTGACAACTATAACGTACGGACAAAATAAATGTTAATTAAATTATTATTTTTTATTTAATAAACACGGTGGATTTTTTGGGCTATTTTATTTAGGACCACGACGTGAAGGAAAAACAAAAGGTTTTGGTTTTTCCGTTAATAAAGGAAGGTGGAGACAAATTGCTCGATTTCAATTCATCTGACTATTTTATGTAAGAAATTTATTTGTAAATATAAGATAACATATGTAGCATTGGAAGGATGATGAATGATGTAACTCATCTGGTTCTGTTGGCTTGGGAGCTTTGCCTATCAATCAAGAGATTTGGGTTTTAAGTTTTACATATGTGATGTGTGTATGAGTAGGGGTGTCAATTATCGACACGACCCGACAACCTGACCCAAAAAATTCGGATTAGGTTGACCCGTTTAACAAACAGGTCGGGTTTCAATTTTCGACCAATTTAAAAAATGGATCAGGTACGGGTTAACCCGATAACCTGAAATTGACCCGGCTACCAATTGGCCTCATGTGGTCGCATCCACGTTGGCACTCCGCAGTCTCGTCCTAACCCTCGAGTCAAACCTCAGAGCCACACCGATCGCCCCGCCTCGCGTGGTCACATCCATAGTCTCGCCATAGCCCTTGCATGTTTGTATTCGCATCGCCCGGTTGCTAGTCTCACCCTAGCTCTCGATCGAATCAAGGAGCCACACCGTGCTCGAAGCCTCGCCCATAATCCTGCCAAGTCGCTGTCGGACTATTAACTGACACCCTAACTTCCAAGTGACGTCATATTTTACATTGGACTTCAACCATACATTTGACATTTGTAATCTGATCGCCCTCTAGGACGAGTCAGCCCACTGTAATCAACTCAAATTATAGTGAAATCTTTTCAAATGAGCTAGGCCCTGTGATTTTTTCACTTTCTAGGATTTTTCACGTAAAAAATCTTGTGTTCTCTGTGTGTTAGCTGGATATCCATCTAACGATAAGAAGTAAAATTATAACTCTATCGCCGCATATATTCTAGCCCGCAACACTTATAACTCACTATACTTTGTTTTCTTGAAATTAGTGTCTTATAACTCATTAAGATTAAGGGGACAAATAATCCTATAGATATGCTTACGATAGTGGAATTGGAAGAAAATATGAGATTTTATGAAGCTGCAGTTAACCTCGTGAATAATGACTCGGAGGTTTTATATAGAGAGGTATTTGAATACTGATCACTAAATATGTACATCATAAATTTATTTCAAATAAGAGATTAATAAAATTATGGGGCAAAAATTTTCTCTTATCAATTCCTTATTAAAAATTGTTAAGATCTTCAATTCATTAAGAGATTTTAGAAAACTATATAATTAATTTCATGTTAATAAAATTGTTTTGATATATAAAGACATCTTAAATCCACCCTTAGCCTTTTTAAATTTTATAGAATATTTAATCTTTATGTGACTATGTATAGGGGTGTCAATTTCGGGTCAAGGGTTAGGTTCGGGTCGAATTCGGAACTGACTCGGGTTCAAATGGGTCGACCCTAACCCCACCCGGGTAGGTAAACGAGTCGGAAATCCGAACCCAAACCCGACTCGGCGGGTTTCCGGTTTGACCCGACCTGACACGGACGTGCGCGTGGACGCGGGCGCGCACGAGAGCAAGCGGGCGGGTGCGCGCAGGCGCGCTGACGAGAGCAAGCGGGCGGGCGCACCGGTAGGCGCTAGCGTGCACAGGCAGGCGAGCGTGTGGGTGTTAGTGGGGGGCCAGGGGAAACTCGGGCAACAACGAGGGTCGCACGGGAAGCAGAAGGGCGAGAGAGCAAGCAGCAGCTGGGCGCGCGCACATGCGGCAGCTGGCAGTCAGGCATGGGGGCAGCTCGGGCAGCGCGCGCGGGCTGCAATTGGCAGGCGGGGGCAGCTCGGGAAGCTGCGGGTAGTTCAATTTAAACGGATTTTCGGGTTCACCCAGTAACCCGTCGGGCCAACCCAAACCCGACCCGTTTTGAAATCAGGTCGGGTCCAATCCAGATTTTTCGGATCGGATTTTCGTGTCATGTCAAATATTGACACCCCTAAGGCCCTAACTATGTATATATGTAGTAGATCTCATCGTATCATAAAAAATAATATTTTGTATTCATCATCTCCATTATATTTATTATCTCTTATTCATTTTATATTTTTCTAAAATTTATCATTATCCCAACCCCCATCTCAATTATTAAAAGTCTCCATCAGCATGATAAGAATTTTTAGCCAATATTAAAGACGACAAAATATAGTTAAAGGTTACTTTTTAATAACATTTTAAGAAGTATGACTATTATTTATAATAATCTCTCTTATTAAAAGTGTGACTAAGACTTTATTTGGGATGACTTTACACCGCTTCTTAAATCATAAAATTATTTTAATAAGCAATAAGAAAGCCGTCCCAAATGAAGTCTCTTACTACTTCTTAAAGCAGTAAGAAAAGCCATCCCAAATGAAATCTAAGGCTTTGTTTGGGACGGCTTTCTTACTGTTTTTTAAAACAGTTTTATAGTACTTTAAAAGCAGTAGGAAAGTCGTCCCAAACGAAATTTAAGACTTCGTTTGTAACGATTTTCTTACCGCTTCTTAAAATAGATTTTTAATCATATTTTAAAATTTTGAATTAAAAATTATTTTAAGAAACAGTAAAGAAGCCGTCCAGAATAAAGCCTAAATATTTTAAAAACATAAAAAATTTTAGTCACATATGTACTAATCAGAATAAAAAAATCTTCAAATTAAAATTAAAGTAGTAGCCAATAAAATAATTCATCACATTTTAACTTTGATTATTAATAACTTTTTAAAACATTATCACCATAGTCCAAAATTTTATCACATGAGCAATGCCATACAGCTTAACTTTTGGATTCTTCCCAATTTTCAAAAACACCCCATAATTATTCCAAATTGCATTTCTACCATCTTGTCTTTTTCCCACCCCGTCGACTTCGCGCAGATTACTATCGCGTATCGTTGTGGCAAGCTTAATAATATAGCGTTAGGAAACTATCAGATGTGGATGCGCAATTGAAGCTTTGATTTTCCATCAGCAATGAAAAGTATTTGTCTTTGATGATATTTTCTTAATGAAAAATTTCAGTGTTTCAATAAAAACTCATTGAATGATTTTTTTTTCCTATGATTTCTTTTCTTGCAAAGAGTAGCTTTTGGCTTCGTCTGGGATGACTTTTTTTATTGATTTTTAAAACCAGTTTTTAGTATAAAAACTTAGATTCTTGTACTACAAAGTTGTTTTAAGAAGCAGTAAGAAAGCCGCCCCAATTTAGAATGATTTTTTATTGCTTTATAAAGCTATTTTTAGTGCACAAATTTCTTAAACAGAAAGAAATAGTAATATAAAACTATCTCAAACGAAGCCTTACGATTTGTGAAATCCTTCCACATAAATTTGTCACTATTTCTATTTATTCATTTTAATTAGAGAAACATTTCAATTGCGTGAGGCATCGGGGATTGTCACCAGCTAACAATGAACATTAATTTCGTTGGGGCCATGAAATAGCTTTCAATGATTTAACATAAATTTTAGTGCCCCCTTTTCACCTCGCGAAAATCATTGAGAGTATTGCATATTTGCAGTTCATCTTGATCTATTTATTGAAAGCTTAGCCTTTCATTCAAAAGATCTAAAGTTTGAAACTTCCATCTATGATGTGTTTGAATTTACAACCTAATACGTTCAAAATTTTCAAAACATTTTGAAACTCATTAGAATTAATGAGTATATTGTTCGAGCTAAGCGTTGAGCTGGTTATCTTCGAATTCACTACTAAAAATATAAAGTTTTCACAACAGTTTTTAGTTGCGGTTTTAAAACTGCTGCTATAGGTCGGTATAGACAGTAGTTTTAACCGCTACAAAAAAATTATTAAAAACTTAATATTTTGACAACAGTTTGTAGAGGCGACTTGACAACCGCCGCCACCCTTGCTTTCAATTCAAAATAATTGTTGTAGATCTTTTACTCTCTTGATCTCCCTCCCGTGCCCTGTATCCCAGACTAAATGATCCACCGGAGAAGTAGCACAGAGACCGTCGACGACGAGGCAGCGAAGGCAAGTACTAAAGTATTTGTACATTTATATGTTGTTAATATTCGCTCAATTTATTTTTGTATAGTATTTTATTGATATTTGTAATTTAATCACAAAATTTAATTTTTTTTTTAATTATATATTTTTTTAATATGTTATATCCTTTAGCAATAGTTTTAACACCTGTTACAAGCGCTGTTAAATCATTCCTACAACAACACTTATAAAACCGCTGCTAAAACATTTTCAACAGAACGCAAATACTACGGATTTGCAGTAGTTTTTAAACCACTGTAGTAGGTCCTAAAAAGTGCTACGAAAGCCTAATTTATTAGTGGTGGTTGCTTACTTGCTTGATTATTGATCATGAAAAAAAAAATTATGTGAGAATATCCATGTCAAAATTTGATTGAAATAGATTTTCAAATCATCAAAACTTTGATAGATTATTCTTGAATTATATTGATTTTAAAATAAATTTAATATTTTAAAAATAGGTATATAGATATCCTTGATCTGTTGGTTGGGTGTTCTGGCTACTAACTAAGAGATCTTGAATTCGAATCTTACATATATGTTCTATGTGTGAGTATGGATGCTATTCCTTAATTCTAAAAAATAATAATAATAACTAAAATTTTATTGAAATATCTATCATAATTTTTTTCATTTATTATTTGTTTACTGAACAAAAAAAAAAAAACTTTCTTTTACGCATTTGAGCAGCTGTCAAGAGCTTTCATTAAGGAAAGCTGACATGATTGATTTATAGCTAAGAGGTGGATGATCAGATATCACACGCAAGATATCTATGATTTCTCAATAATTAGGTGCTTATCTGAATAAGATAAGAAGTCAGTACGGTTACTTAAAACCCAACCTTGTTTCACATTTATTTGCATAGCCTTTTATGCTAAGAAATGTAGGGGCAATGCAATCAATTAAACTTCTAATCATTGCTAGCAAAAAATAGAATGAGTAATTAATATATCCCGGCCGACATCATCAAGCGCGTTTGGCGGTTCATAAATCCCGGCTGACCTAATGGGCCACCCAGGCCACAAACTCATAGCCGACGCTTTGGAGCCCCCATTTAAGGCCGACTGCCGCTCGAGGGAATCGAACTCGAGATGGGAGGCTCCCAATCGAGCATGCCCACCAACCATAAAGTTGATACTTATATGTTTTTTTTAAGCAACAATTAATTAAAAAAATTTAAAAATATTTTTTTGATAAAAATTATAAGTATTCAGATATATTATATATATTTAATTAATTAATTTTCATTTTAAAGCTTGAGACCAAAAAAAAGATTTTACATAGGAGCCAACCTTGAAATTTTCGTCTTAATAGAATAAGAGTATCAACTGACTAATCATCTTTATAATTGGTTTAAGCATTATAATTTTTTTCCTCTGAGATTTTTCTTCTTAAAAAAAAACTCATGCTCTATTTTGTTTGATTAGTTGCTGATAAAAATGATCAAGATAATCAAAATCAATTTTTTATACATTATATAAACATAATTATTAAAATCATTAATTATATTTGTGAATCTTTAATTAGTACGCTACCAATCGTTGAATTGCAAGTTGCAAGGCACAATATGTCAACTATAACGAGTAAAAGTTTATTTTAGATAATTTTTTATTGCTTTATTTCTCCTTTTATAAATTTATAAATATAATTTTTATCTAGTCATTATTTTTTATTACTTTCAAAAAAAATTATGCTAGAAAACTATTTTTTACAATAACTTTTAAAAAAGTTATTTTCTAATTTACAACAGCTTTTTCACAACCTTTATAAAAAAATTAAAGCAGTCTCAAACGGACCCAATATTAAGCTACTGATATCTAATTTTAAATGCATATTGTAAATATATAAAGATAAAATAATCACAAATTAATTATAAGATTATTATTTTAATATGACAGGAGAAATTTCTAGCTTTTATTATTTAATATGCATGCCCATGATTTGAAAAGAAAAATATCAGAAATAGACACATATTTACATTTCCCAAAAAAAAAAAAGACACATATTTATAATATTTGTGCATTACTCATCATTTTAAGGATATTTTTATTATTTAATATGCATATCTTCTCCATGGCTATAGTTTATATCTATTTATTCGCAAGTGCACAACATTTTTATTTAATATATTTATAGCTATAAATTTTTCTTGATAATAATTATAGCAATGACTTGTTACTCATGTGATGAAACATTCCTAAAAGTAGGGGTGTCAATATTTGACACGACACGAAAACCCGACTCGAACCCGACCC
>NW_021318673.1:2713892-2756011 GCF_001605985.2 Dendrobium catenatum
GGTTGACACGCCCCGACCCATCGACCCGAGGCAGCGGCGCAGCGACGACGGCAGCGGGCTCACGAGCACGGAGCGGCGGACCGCCGAACCAGGCAGTGGGCACGCCCCACGCGTCGTGACACGCGAATGACGAAGCAACGGGCTGCAAGCACGCGTCGCCGGAGTCGAACCGCGGCAGCGGGCTGCGAGCACGCATCGCGACTCGCGATTGTCGAAGCAACGGGCAACGCAGTCAGGGCTTACAGCGGGCAGCGCTGGCGGGGGCAGCAGGCAGCGGGCAAGGGCGGGAATTCAAAATTTTTTTAAAATAAACAGGTTTTCGGGTTGACTCGGCAACCCGTCGGGTCAACCCGAACCCGACCCATTTTGTCAAACGGGTCGAATCTGAAAACCGAACCCGACCCGTTTATCAAACGGGTCGGGTCCGGGTCGGATTTTCATGTCGTGTCAAATATTGACACCCCTATCTATGATAAGCACACAAACCTCTTTCTTACATATTTCGTCCATTCAATTTTCTCTATGTGATGTCACTTTAATTATATGAAATATGCAATCAAACAAAATAAAATGGTCCCCAGGCTGCCGAAAATAGTGGTGGAAGATATTGATGAGATTATGGAAATTTTATGATCTGGCTTTGATCGGTACAGCTTTCTTTCTTTTTTCCTTTGGAGGTGAGTAAAAGCTAATAATCTCTATAAGAAATAAAAATGAAAGCGATGGGTCACTTGCCATGCCTTAACAATGCGTCTCCCTGTGCTATCTAATAAAGACAACAGTAATTACAGGCCGAACAGAGCATCATAGAACACTCCCACCATCAGAAAAATAGGTCCCCAAGACCCCCATTAAGGGGAAAATTATTAGGTCGGGACACCGGACGAACAGATACGTCTGGACATCCACTAAAAATTTGACGCGTGGAATGTATCGCGGAATTTTAAGTCAAGCGCGCCAAAAGTGCAGGTAAAGCACAGTCAAAAGCGCATCCAAAGTGCACAGTCAAAGCGCAGTCCACGTGGCAACTTTTTATTGGATATCCGGACCTATTTCTAGGTCCGATGTCCGGACCTAATAATTTTCCCCATTAAGGAGTCACTGAGACAAGCAAATTCAGAAGTTATCTCCACTCAGCTCCGTAGTACAAAGATGTCTCTTGACTTAAATTTGATTATTTTTAAGTTATATTTGAGTCAATCTTGACTTGACTTGTTGCTCGGGATCTGTCTCAATTTAAAAATTATCGAATGAAATATATTTAAAAATAATTAATCAAGCTCAAACTTGAATCAGAGGTGACTCACACCCGATCCACTAACATAAAAGAACAACATAGAAGATGAAACAATAAAGCCAACTGCTGGCTATCCCCTGAAGCAATACAAAGCAGTGGAGTTCATGGGAGGGAAGTAAGCACAAAAACCGAAGGATCCTATGCATACCAAACCACCATATAAAGGATTAATTATTCTGTGCGGATGCGGAATACCGTCCGGAGACCAACCAGATTGCTCAACATCACACCTTCGCTCGGTACCGCGGCTCGGTACCGCTCGACATCGCGGCTAGGTACTGCTGACGTGACGCATTCTCGTTGGTCTCCATACAGCATTTTGCATCCGGTCTCCGCACATAATAATCTCCATGTAAATGGATAATTATTGTGTAAGACAATGGAGTGGCTGTCAATGATGTTAGCATAAACTTTGTCATTGTGTTCACTACAAAAAAAAAAAAAACCAAAAAAAAAAAAAAAAAAAAAGTGTAGATAAGACAATGTATGGTCATAGGATCAAAATTTATGAAAGGATGCCTCTCACACATCTGTTTCAATCTAATCCAACGGCTGAAATATGATAGGGGTTAAAAGAAATGTGTGAAAAAAAAAAATACAATACTTTATTATATCATATATAAAATGAGAAATGAAGAAAAAATGATTAATAAATTCATTCCCGTCACAGTCAAAGCGCAGTCCACGTGGCAACTTTTTATTGGATATCCGGACCTATTTCTAGGTCCGATGTCCGAACCTAATAATTTTCCCCATTAAGGGGTCACTGAGACAAGCAAATTCAGAAGTTATCTCCACTCAGCTCCATAGTACAAAGATGTCTCTTGACTTAAATTTGATGATTTTTTAAGTAATATTTGAGTCAATCTTGACTTGACTTGTTGCTCGGGATCAGGCTCAATTTAAAAATTATAGAATAAAATATATTTAAAATTAATTAATCAAGCTCAAGCTTGAATTAGAGGTGACTCGCACCGGGAGCCACTAACAGAAAAGAACAACATAGAAGATGAAACAATAAAGCCAATTGCTGGCTATTCCCTGAAGCAATACAAAACGGTGGAGTTCATGAAAGGGAAATAAGCACAAAAACCGAAGGATCCTATGCATACCAAACCATCATATAAAGGATTAATTATTCTGTGCGGATGTGGAATGCCGTTCAGAGACCAACCAGATTGCTCAACATCACACCTTCGCTCGGTACTGCATCACACCTTCGCTTGGTACCGCGGCTCGGTACCGCTCGACATCGCGGCTCGGTACAGTTGACGTGATGCATTCTCGTTGGTCTCCATACAACGTTCTGCATCTGGTCTCCATGTAAAGGGCTAATTATTATGAAGTCATAAAATCCATATCAACGGAAACTTTGTTGTGTGTCAGACAATGGAGCGGCTGTGAATGATGTTTGCATAAACTTTGTAATTGTGTTTACTACAAAAAAAAAAGTGTAGATAAGACAATGTATGATTCTAGGATCAAAATTTATGAAAGGATGCCTCCCACACATTTGTTTCAATCTAATCCAACGGTTGAAATATCATAGGGGTTAAAAGAAATGTGTCAAAAAAAATACAATACTTTATTATATCATATATAAAATGAGAACTGAAGAAAAAATGATTAATAAATTCATTCCCGTAGTTAGAAAATAAACATTTGTAACAAGTAGGGTTATGATGCCAATCATTTTATGCCCTTCTTTTAAAGCCAACTAATTAGACAAGGAGAAGTATAAATAAAATGCCTAATTTCATGCTTCATTAGAGTTATTCATGTGTTGAGAAGTATTTGAACTATAATTCAATTGATATGCCAATTATAGCTATTAGATTTAGAATCTAATCAAATAGGGGCTTGTAAAGTGCTATGCCAAGCCATTCTGGCTCCACAACGCACCACAATCTTCCATCGAATAGTTGAATGTAGGAAGACTTGATGTACAATTCCTTGATTTTCATAATGTCATTTGTGCCATTAGAATAGGTGATTACATAGATTAGAATTATATCAAATGTTTTTGCAGTCCTTTGGTTAGGAAAAAAATGTCTAATTGTAATAAAAACTTTATAATATTATGAATAAAAAATTTAGCAATATGACCTTTTTTGGTTGGAGTAGAATTATTGAGCATAAAAAATTGCTTGCCTTATTTTATTATTAGAGAATGGCAAATAAACAACTTTTGTTGATCAACGGAGGAGGAATTATACTTGTTGCGGCCTAGAATATATGCGGCGATAGAATTATAATCCTACGTCTTAGTGTTGCATGGATATCCAACTCACACATAGAGAACACAAGATTTTTTTACGTAGAAAACTATGAAAAGGGGAAAAACTACGGGGTCTGACCCAGTTGAACATGATTCCACTAAAATATTAGTAGATTATAGTGGGCTGACTCGTCATTGAGTGCGATCAGATTACAAATTCCAACTACATGGTTAAAATCTAGCGACAAGCGGGGATGAAAGTTCGACGTCACTTGGTGCTCAAGCCGAAGTCCATCGTTATTTGGAAATTCTGGTGTTTGCTGGTAGTCTGGAAGAACTCCAACATCAGGTGGTGGACCAATGGAACTCCGGGCGTCAGGTGGTGCTTCGGCGGAACTCCGGGTGTCAGGTGGTGGTCCGGCGGAACTCCGACGTCAGGAGGTGGTCCGGCGGAACTCCGACGTCAGGAGGTGGTCCGACGAAACTCTGGGCATCAGGTGGTGATCCAGCGGAACTCCGGTCATCAGGTGGGTGTCCAGCGAAACTCCGGCTTCATGTGGTGGTCCTGCGGAACTCCGGGCAGTGGTCAAGGAAGCAAGTGCGATCTCCGATCTCTCTCTTGTTTCCTTAAGCTTAGGGTCCCTTTTCAAGAGAGAGAGAGAGAAAGAGGGGGGGGGGTCTATTTTTAGATTTCCTATAGTGGCATAACCCGTAAATTAGAGGAAGATCAAGGGTAAATGGGGAGTGGTTTGGATGGACTGCCGATGTTGAATCCCTTGACTATGAACCGTTCGCTAGACCTTTGAAGAACTTAATGATGTCGGAATTCCGTGATCATGGGCTCGTTTCATTTATCTCGTCGAGCCGCTCGATTCGATTATAAGCATGTCACATTTGGAAATCGTTTGGTAATCCAAATTGTGGTTCTAACCTTCCGACTGCTCTTTAGACCCTTGATTTGTATTCATTTGGACTCGGATTGAGTCAAATTTGGTGTCGTTCGGTTCGTATTTTTGAGACGTTCAATTTGTTTGTAAGTTCGCTGAAATCGGAGTTCGGATTATCCCAAATTTAATTTTGGAAGTTTTCAACTTTTCTTTTTTCCTCGAGATTCATGCGTGATCAATATAATTTTTTGAGGATGTATCAATAATAATGGGAGTTGTGGCAGAGTTGCTATGTGAGGGGAATATGGAGTCAAAAACATAATGAAAGTAAAAAATGTAAACTTTGGCAATATCAAGGGTAGATGAGAATGTGCTTGGAGTCTAGAGCTCTTTGATATGATTAGAGTCCTCCTACTTTTAAGTGAAGTACATAACTTGAAAGTCATTTTCTTCCCTATAATGCATCTAGAAGACTACACAAATGAGTTAGTTGGTCATTGATAAGCTTAGCTTCAAGCTTCAAAATTTATATAATAGTTTATAAGATTAGTTTTAAGTAAGAGATGAATATAGAGTTGTCTTTCTTTAAGCTAATGAAGATATTCTAAGATCTTAGAAACATACATTCACTCTTGATTTTTAATTGCATCCTTAAGCATTTTAAGTGTTTAATAAAGCACTTAGATGGGATTCTCAAATAATTTAATGATCTAATTATTATAAGTAAGAATATCTCTATATTTTGATAGAAGAGCCCTACATAAAGAGTAGTCAAAACGTAGAAGATGATGAACTTTATAATAGTTATAGAAAATATTTTCAACCAATAATTGATGAGATCTCTATCGATAAGAAAATCAAAATGATTATGGAAGCAAAAGTGCCCAATAACCAAGAGATCAAATACCCCATAGCTGAAAGTGACAATGAAATCATCAAATTTGTTGAGGAGAATGAGTCACCACTAGCTTTATACAACATCAAGCCCTTATCACCACTAGCATTATCTGATGAAAAAAATATTACAATTATAATTGCTCGTGATAATCTAGTCGCCATTACAGGATGAGGCAATCTCATTATTAGTGGCTCAAAGATGTTTCTTTTAAGCTTGTGGTTGACATTTCCATTACTTTATCATGAATTGATAATTCATAATTAATAATATGTTTCAACTTAATTTTAAAAGCATTTCATTTTATCTAAATCCTGCCACTTACAAAGGGAAAATTATTGGGTTCAGAGACCGGACGACTTCCGGAGCCCAATGAAAATGCGTCACATCACCTCCTACTCGGTACGAAGCTCGGTATGAGCTTGATAGTACCAAGCTCAGTACTGCTCGATATTGTCAAGTAACGAACTCAATACTGGTACCAAGTTCAGTATTACTCAGTACTGTGAGTACCAAATGGTAAGTTGTGTCCGATGTCCGGTGTCCGAACCCAAGAATCTCTCGTTACAAAGGGCAAAATAATTCTAATTATTTCCTTAACAAAAATCAAATTAGTATTATTAAACCATGGCTTAATAAGAATGCAAGATTTGGATCTATAAATTACATGAATTTTTTTTTTTTTTTTTTTTTTTTTGGAAAGGGATATCCACCCGATGTATCCTTCAAAAGGGCGTTTGACAGCATAACTTACCCTCGGCTAACTTAAAAGAAACACCCACCTCAAAAACCTCCTAACCCATACTTGATTGTGCCCCACTTAAAAGATGCTGCCGCTCGAGAGAAATAGAGCACGAATTGAGATGTTCCCAACCATATTTGCCCACGATCCATCTTCAACTTCTTTGGGAGTTGAAGCTATAAATTGCATGAAAAGTTTGCCCCTTCTAATATACCTCGAATAACTAGGACATGCATCTATCAGTGGATAACACCTTTAATCGGGTAATCAATAAACAGGATTATAATCTCAACCAAAACAATTGGTTGGTCAATCTCATTTCACAAGATTTCAAAGTCATAAAAAAAAGAAAAAAAAAAGGTTCAATCAAAGAACCATAATAAAAACAGCCTATCCTTTAGCCAAATATATTATACCAGGCATATTTTTACCCAACAAATATTTTTGAATGAATTAAAGCACTAAGTTAAACTTACCATCATTTACCCAATCACAGAGTTTATCATATTGATTGTAATGAGACCATAAAGCTCCTCTTCTCGGCGTAGGGATTAATCCAGTTGAATATATCCAATGAAATATAATAGCTCACACACATGGCTTCCCACTTGAGAATAGGCAAATCCAAATAACCCAACTGAGCCTCGAAGAGGAGGAAATGTAAGCAAACAAAGTCAAACATAAATTAAACATAAGCCTGGTTATCCAGACTTTGTGCTGCACCAGCAGACAACCATTTCATTTGACTTCAATCAAGCCATCCACTGTTGTTGTAAAGATCAATAGCCATTTATGTGGCGGTCAGTCGAACCCGAATAAATCTCCCTCGTATCTGTCAACCTGGAAAAAGGAATCTGTGTTCGGCCAGGTAGAATTCTCTGGTTTGTGTAGCGATTATCGACCGTAGAATCGGACATTGATCTTGAGAAAGCTTGAGCAAGTTCTAGAGCCGAGGCGGCTTTAATAACCCGAGGGCCTGGTGGTGTTTCGGGCTTGGGAGGCTCGACAGGTTTTCGCCATGTTTCATGCTCTTGTGGCCGTTCTATTGGCTTCTTCTCCATCTCCCTAGGATTTCTCCAGTTCTCATTTCTCCTTGAATTCCTCTGAGCATCCCCTTTCTCATGGTGGGGTTGATTATCTTTTCGCTCGGCATCCCTTAAGCTTCTGCGTTCGGCGGGAGATGACTCCATTGGTTCGATCTGATGATTGAAGGAAGATGCAGTAGGCTCCGGCTTAGAATCAAGTTTCAAGACATCAGGTCTAACCCTATAAGCACATTAGCAGAGAAAGCTCAGCATGTAAGCATACTCTTTAGAAGCAAATCCAGAACATTGTTTAACAAGAAGGAAAAGCAGCAAGGATGCATTCCATGAGAAGCTATTAATCGCAAATTTAACAAAAAATCACATCATAAGCTTCAGAAAATCATTAGTAAGTTCATAGAATCAAACAAAACAGGTTTGTTTTTTCATACGTGGGGTTGAGAAATGCTGTCAATATTTTCCATTAAAACATAATCATTAGCCATATCCCAAATATTTGAGATCAGCTTCATGAATCCTCTATTAATTCCTATGGCAAGCCCAAACTTCTGAGATCCTAGCCAGTCCCAGTTACAGCATCATAAAAAAGTTAAATAAAAGATTCTTAAATCAATTATTTAGAGATAGCATGATAAAAATTTCAATTAAATAGTTCATAAGCTAAAATCTTTTAATTGTTAGAATATTATTGTCAAGAATTATGGGTTGTATGAAAGAAAAGGCAATTTTTTCTACAAGAGTTATGATTCCCATCTTTCTGCAAGTTGAATGAGTTATGGCCCTATATATAGTTTTAACAATATTGATTCAGAGAAAGCATATGATAAAATTCCAAGAGAAGTGTTATGGAGAGTTCTTGAAAAGAAAGGATTTAATAATGCTTAATTGCTTATATTCAATCATTAAAGATATGCGTGCATGAGCTATTACTTTTTGTCCAAACACAAGGTGATTTGAACAAGTATTTTCCTATTTCAGTTGGATTACATCAAAGATCAGCCTTAAGCCCATATCCTTTTGCTTTAGTCATGGATGTTCTCACTAGACATTTGCAAGAGAATGTACTTCGGCGTATGCTTTTTGCTGATGATATTCTTCTTGTTGAAAAGACTAGAGGAGTTGAAGGTAAACTTGAATTATGGAGGTCAACCTTAGAATCTAAAGGTTTTCGCTTGAGTAAATCAAAAACTGAATATATGGAGTGTAATTGTAATAGTAATAGACCTAGCGGGGGGATTATGACTTTGGGCGATCAAGTCATCAATAAGAGTAAGCATTTTAGATATCTTGGATCTATAGTACAAAGTGATGGTGAAATAGATGGGGATATTCAGTAGATTTCAAGCTAAATGATTGAAGTGGAGGAATGCATCGGGCTTGTTATGTGATAGAAAAGTCCCCCACAAATTTAAGGGAAACTTCTATAAGATGGAGGTGAGTTCCGCAATGCTTTATGGTGCAGAATGTTGGCCATTAAAAGATAAACATAATACTAAGTTAAGTGTTGCAGAGATGAGGATGCTCAGGTGGATGAGTGGATTTACCCTTAGAGACAAAATATGAAATGAGCATATACGTGAAAAGGTTGGAGTAGCTCCAGTGGAAGATAAGATTAGAGAGAGTCGCCTTAGATGGTTTGGTCACATAAAACGATGGCCTTCCGATGACCCAGTTAGAAAAGTAGAGGTATTAGATTTGATTTATTTTAAGAAAAGTAGAGGTAGACCTAAAAAGACTTGGTTACCGTTCTATTGGCTTCTTCTCCATCTCCCTAGGATTTCTCCAGTTCTCATTTCTCCTTGAATTCCTCTGAGCATCCCCTTTCTCATGGTGGGGTTGATTATCTTTTCGCTCAGCATCCCTCAAGCTTCTGCGTTCGGAGGGAGATGACTCTGGTTCGATCTGACGATTAAATGAAGATGCGGTAGGCTCCGGCTTAGAATCAAGTTTCAAGACATCAGGTCTAACCCTATAAGCACATTGGGAGAGAAAGATCAGCATGTAAGTCTACTCTATAGAAGCAAATCCAGAGCATTGTTTAACAAGAAGGAAAGGTAGCAAGGATGCATTCCATGAGAAGCTATTAATCGCAAATTTAACAAAAAATCACATCACAAGCTTCAGAAAATCATTAGTAAGTTCATAGAATCAAACAAAACAGGTTTGTTTTTTCATACATGGGGTTGAGAAATGCTGTCAATATTTTCCACTATGACATAATCATTAGCCATATCCCACATATTGGAGATCAGCTTCATGAATCCTCTATTAATTCCTATGGCAAAGCCCAAACTTCTGAGATCCTAGCCACTCCCAGTTACAGCATCATAAAAAAGTTAAATAAAAGATTCTTACATCAATTATTTCGAGAAAGCAAGATAAAAATTTCAATTAAATAGTTCATAAGCTAAAATCTTTTAATTGTTAGAATATTATTGTTAAGAATTATGGGTTGTATGAAAGAAAAGGTAAATTTTTCTACAAGAGTTTTGATTCCCGTCTTTCTGCAAGCTGAATGAGTTATATGGCCCTATATTTAGTTTTAACAATATTGATTCAGAGAAAGCATATAAAAATTAAAAAAAAAAATCAGAGAAAGCATATGATAAAATTCCAAAATAAGTGCTATGGAGAGTTCTTGAAAAGAAAGGAGTTAATAATGCTTATATTCAAATCATTAAAGATATGTGCAGGAGCTATTACTTTTGTCCAAAAACAAGGTAGTTTGACCAAGTATTTTCCTATTTCAGCTGGATTACATCAAGGATCAGCCTTAAGCCCACATCCTTTTGCTTTAGTCATGGATGTTCTCACTAGACATATGCAAGAGGATGTACCTTGGTGTACGCTTTTTGCTGATAATATTCTTCTTGTTGAAAAGACTAGAGAGGGAGTTGAAGGTAAACTTGAATTACGGAGTCAACCTTAGAGTCTAAATGTTTTCATTTGAGTAGAACTAAAACTGAATATATTGAGTATAATTTTAATAGTAATAGACCTAGTGGGAGGATTGTGACTTTGGGCGATCAAGTCATTAATAAGAGTACACGTTTTAGATATCTTGGATCTATTGTTCAGAGTGATGGTGAAATAGATGGGAATACTATCAGTAGAATTCAAGTTGGATGGTTGAAGTAGAGGAATGCATCGGGCTTATTGTGTGATAGAAAAGTCCCCCTCAAACTTAAAGGAAAATTCTATAAGATGACGGTGAGCCCTGCAATGCTTTATGGTGTAGAATGTTGGCCATTAAAAGAGAAGCATAATACTAAGTTAAGTGTTGCAGAGATGAGGATGCTCAGGTGGATGAGTGGATTTACCCTTAGAGATAGGATACAAAATGAGCATATATGTGAAAAGGTTGGAGTAACTCCAATGGAATATAAGATTAGAGAGAGTCGCCTTAGATGGTTTGGTCACATAAAACAACAGCCTTCCGATGACCCGATTAGGAAAGTAGAGATATTAAATTTGACTTATATAAAGATAGGTAGAGATAGACCTAAAAAAACTTGGTTAGAAAATATTAGAAATGATCTTTCTTTATTAGATTTAAACGAGAATTTGATTTTTAATATGACACAAAGGAGAAAAAGGATTCATGTAGCCAAGCCCAAGTAGTGGGACAAAGGCTTGATGTTGATGTTGAATCGTTCTAACTATGCTTGTTTGCTGCTTACTGTTCCAGCCTTCCAGGATATGATATTTCTGCCCACAAAGGCACAAGCATTGTAAGTAAAATTTATATCTTCTTTAGGTCCAAAATAATATAGATAAAAACAGGCTTTGATTCTCAAATGATCATGTTTCTGAGACCAAAATTTTTCCTGGAGATTTATCACCACATCTTCCAATTTGTCGGATATCCTTCAGTGTATATTCCTTGGGTGATCACACCAACAACAAAGGATGTCATATCGAGAATTTTCATAATTTTCAACATTCTCTGAAGAATATAGAGACTTCATAAGAGATCCAAGGGGCTTACATCTTAGAAGACCAATTTCTTCAAGAAAGTTTATAGAGTGCTTTCTTTGAAAAAGAGGTCTTCTTTGCCATTTGTCCACTCGATGCCAAAAAGTATTTTTGATATCCTAGATCTTTGGAGACAAATATCTTCAGTATATATTATTTTGTTTAAATGACGCCTAATATATCAATTCCAACGAGAAGGATGTCAACATATATAAGCCAGAATCATCTTTTTAGAGGAAGAGTATTGAATAAAGATAGAGTGAGTAGTCATACTTCCCTATATCCAATGATAGCAATAACTTTACAGACTTTGATGAACTAGGCATGAAAACTTTATTTCAATCCGTATATAACTTTATAAAGCTTGTAAATTTTACTCCCCTGAATAATATACCTGAGAGGTTGCTTCGTATAAACAACTATAGTAAGATCCCCATATCATCCATTTTGACATAGGACATCCTTGAATAATAGCAAGAATTAAAAGAAGACGAATGAAGTTTAATCCAACATGTGAAAAAGTCTCAAAGTAGGCAACTCCGTGGATTTAAGTAACATCCAATCAGGATGAACTTAACAATAAGCACTCATTGATAAGAAATATGTGTAACTCCAACATGAGAGCTGCAACCACGGTGTAACCAATTCCAACGGATAACAAAAAAGAAGATCAATCATTTCTTTGTCCATAGCCTGCTTCCAATGAGGCCTCCTGATACGTCATGGTAATAGAGACAGTAGGCAAATAAAAAGCAACCCGATAAAAGAGATAGAAGAGATTATTATCAAAAGATCATAGCCCTGGATTGGATACCCATACCCACACCCACCCCCGTACCCACCCATACCCAATGAGCATGGGTGGGTATTGGTAAGCCGATGGCCTCATGGGTGGGTATGGGTGGGTACTCAACATCAAGGGAAAAATTGATTTACATTACTAATCACCATATGCATGCAGTATATTATAGTAATCCTTACTACGCAATGCGCAGCACTGAACTGCGTCGCGATCACGATAAATTTTGATATGTGGCTTAAAAGTTTGCCGTCAGAGAAAAAGGCAATAAATCCCAAGGCCATTAATCCGTGGTAGATTGCATTCAAGAAGCGTGGAAAGTGGGTGGGTGTGGGTGAGTATGACATCCCAAAAGTCATCATAAGTGGGCATGGGTGGGCAAAGCCTGCCAGCGCAGAGCGTGGGTACCCAATGGGTACCCAACTAGGACCCCATGTAGGGCTCTGCAAAAGATATAAAAGACTGTAGTTGATGGTTGGTACATTCGCATTTGCGCAGAGCAATAACCAAATGCAAGTGTGTTTTATCCATGGTAGGAGTTGTGGAAAGAAATGGGTGAGGACTGTAAGTATAAAACTATGAGTAAGGAGAATCAAGCATCGAGGCTAAAGACAATAAAGGTACAAATAAATACACAAGGGGATGTCTCATGAAAATTAACATCTACAAAAACAAATTATAGTAGAAGGATCATAGCACTCATAACCTTTTCTTAGTACAAGAATATCCTAGATAGATGCACCAAATGGCACAAAGAGGATAGTTTCTCATGGCTTGGGCAAAAAGAATGAACAAAAAAAACACACTGATGAAAAAAGTGCAGTTAAACTGTTAAATGAAAAGTTTCAAGGGAAGGGATTATAAAAAAGATAATTGAGTAATCCTTTCAAAACAATAAGAAACCTGATTGATTAAAAAAATACCATTAGAAAAATAACCCAAAAAATTGGTGAGAAACATGCTTGTGAAACATTAAAGTGCGAGCAGTCTCGAAAAGATGGTGGTGTTTATGCCCAGATACACCACTTTTTTAAGATGCATATGAACATCATGATTCATGTATAACTCCATTCTTGATACAAGAAAGAATTAAAAGAAGATTGTAAAAATTTAAGAGTGTTATCAATGCAAAAAATTTTGATTTAACATAGATAATTATTATTTTATTCATCAATAAAATAATTTGAATACTAATAAGATCTTAGTTCAGTACCCTCTTAAGATAAACCAAGATGCCTATGCTACAGACATCAACATAGGAAATGACAATGAAAATTAAGATGGATAGCGACAAGACTTGGCCCCTATATATTAGAGTGAACCAAGTTTAAAAAGAGCACTGCCATTGGTGCGTGAGGGGGGAGGGGGCACACATTGCTGTTTGTCAAACCAACATGCTTCAATTCAAATTACAAATCAGAAGATGGTATATGAGTAAAAATCCAAATATGTTGAGGAAGATAACCAAAACAATAGTGTCATTGTGAAGAGAAAATTATAGATGATTTAGTAAAATTAGCAAAATTGAGATAAAAATTTCTTGACAGTTTGAACATCTCCACCAATCATCTCCTACATATTAAAATCCTGAAAGATACAATGTCTAGGATAAAATATTATTTGAGTAGTTCAGAGTCTCGGTTAGAGAATGCATATATATTAAAGGTTGATAGAAAATTGTGAAATATATAGAACATTGTCCAGGGTCAAGGAGAAAAGACAATTTTTTTTCAGAGACCTAAGTACCATTGACCAGAACAATATCTAGGAGAAGCGTCATTGGAAGGGATGAAAATTATTGTTGATTGCCTTCCATAAGAGAGGAAACACTGCAATATAAAGCACAAGTTATACCAGTAGAAATAATGATAGCTAACCCAAAGGAAGAGAATACATGAGATGTTGAGATAAATGATTTTTTTAGAGTAGTCAATAATAATCTTCATGAGAGAAATAGAACAAAAATAGAAAGCGTCAATTGTATTCAAAATAGAGCTGTATAGCTGAATGTGGACATATAATATGCTGCAGTGAGATAATCAAATTCTCCCTGCATATTCAAATGGATGATTGATATGATTGCAATGAAAGCAAATTGGAAAGGTGTCATGGCCACAACTACAACCACCGCCAGTACAACCACTACTATATATATATATGTAAGACAAATTGTTTTCCTAAGAGTATGCAGAGCGAAAAAAAAAAAATCTCACGACTTCTTGGTAGTATGAAGCACGACAGTTGTAACAATGGGATGTTCAAAGCAATTTAGTGAGTCGGTAATAATAACATTTTCTGAAGCATTTCATTTTGAACTCTTGATAGAGAATAATATCCTCAGTTAAGAGGATTTGAAACCTGTTGAAGAGGTATCTTCTCTAATTTAACTTTCCGAAGATAAAATTTTTCAATCTAATTATTTTTCTACAACAACAATTCTTTCTAAACCTTTTTTGCAAGACATTCAAATATGATAATAATAGTTGGATTGTCGATGATGGTGGACATTTAAGTATGATGCAAAACAATAATTAGGAATGCAAATCCAAATTAGGAAAGGTGTTTATTGTTGAATATGTGGTGGATGGTGAAGAAAAGTTCAAAGTTATGCATCATTGTAATGAACATTAGCATATTACCTTACCCTAATTATTTGGATTGGCTTTACTAATCATCATACATTCATTCTTATTGAGTGCCACACGAGACATTAAATTTAATTTTTAGAAGTATTTCACATAACTTCCAATCATACTGTCTTTTAGCTATTTGTTTTATAATTCTTTCACAGGAACACTATCTACCATCTATTCAAACATCTTCCAACAATAAAACGAGCTCAAACTACTCCAATTTATTTTTGTGAACTTATCTTCAATAAGTGCTTCTCTCATTCTCTCCAATATAATCATGTCCTACTTATTATTGCTAGTTTTACTATGTATCCAACTTAAGCTTCTAATTTCTAACAGACACAACTTAGTTATAAACGACTTTTTTTATCATCCAACACTCACATCAAATATCACTTAAAAACCATTTTTATAAAATTTAACTTTAAGCCTCCATTGAACTTTTATGACAGTAATCCTAAAGCATTTATATGTTTTAACCAAGATTGTAAAAACTGGAAAGGATATAGAACCGAAAGAAAGAGAGGTTCGAAGTTTAATGGTTCAACGTCGAATTAGGGGTTAAATCAGATGATGTAATAAATATAAAAAATATTTAAATAAAAATTCAATGGCATAATGATAATGAAATAATCATAAAAAAATATAAATTTTTAACAAAAAAATAAACTGAATTCATATATTAATAATATCTATTATAATTTTAGATTTAAATACCTTCAATCTTTAAATTTAACATAAAAATTCATATAAACTTATTAATTTAATATCAATTATTACTAATTTATGTTATATGTTTAGATATAATTTACACATATAAATTATATATTAAATTCACATTACAAATTTATATAATAAATTATTCATATCAGATCATGAATTATTAATAATTAGTTATTTTTAGAGTGTATAAATAAATTATTTGTTTGTTATTAACTAAAAAATAAATATTATTTACATTATAAAAATACATTTAGAAAATTTGTTTAAAAATATATAATTTATATAACAAAATTAAGAACTTCAACTTATTTAATCACACATAACTTTAGAACTTCCTCTTGGTATTGTTTATATTTTCTTTTTTTATTTTGCATATAGTAAGGACTAACATGAAGTGGTAGAGCTATGTGAAATATTTAGTTAAATTTTATTTAACAAATAATTGATTTAAGAATTTAATGCTTATTAAAAAACTAAAAATAAAATAAATTTTAAATTAATTTATTTAAGTATTTATATAATTTATTAAATTGACTAGTTCAAAAGAACCATGACCGATTCTGGCTATATCAATGTGGAAGCAAATTTTACAATGAACCAGACCAGTCATATGACTAATTCACGGTTTAATCAGTCGAATTGACCGGTATGGTCCAATTTTTAAAAGCTTGATTTTAACTATCCAATTTTATCATAAAAAATTATGACCTCATCCACAACTCATTCTTTGGATAGTAAATCGAAGGAAATTGAAAATATAATGGATATCTATTACTAAATCTTCTGGTAATATTGATTGATTCATATCAACTTTATATACCATAGAGTTTTATACAATGTACTTAGTCAGTTAGTCTAAGTTGCACTAATTGTGAGCCTTTCTATATTTAAACCGGGTATATCTCAATTGCTCAAAAGTTTGTATTTACTTCTTAAGTGATCACAATACCAAAATAGTCATTAGCAAATAACATATACCAAGATATCTTATTTGAATTTATTTTTAAACATCTAGATAACTGGCAAAAAATAAAACAAATTACTTTTAGGTTCTTAATAAGAACTTGATCCAGTAATTAGAACTTGATCCTCAAATTACTGGACTAGTAGTAGAAATAAATAATAATAATTCTAAATTCAGATGATTTGCATGTCAGCTCAATAGTGTCAGTTTCAATATATAAACAATTGTGAACCGCCAGCAAATAAAGGAAAGACAAAAAAATATAGCAATTTTTTTTGCAACCATCAACTTATAAATAACAGCCAGAGCATTCCAGACTCGGTTTAATGCTAGTATAGTCGTTGAGAACCAATTTCATAATTTCTCTACAAAAGACAATATCCTTTGTACACAAGCACAAAACACTAAGTTCAACCAAACAGGGAAGATTCTATGGTGACTTTTGTGTTTGCACTCATAGGAAACTTCGACCAGAAAAATGATTAGTCAAATTCTACTAGTTTTAAATTTTAATTTATTGAGCAATTTTCAATTTCTTTAAGTATATTTTCAATTTCTATTAATTTTTAGAATAAAGGTGATGCACAAGATTGTGTGAATAATAGAGGAATTAAGTTAATGTGTCATACATTAAAACTATGAGACAGAGTTAATGTGGCATGATACTAATGCTTCTCAAAATCAATTTGGATTCATGCTGGGTAGGTCAACCATGGAAGCTATACATTTATTGAGAGGTTTGATGGAGAAGTATAGAGAGAATAAGGATGATCTACATATGATTGATTTAGAGAAAGCATATGATAAAGTTTCAAGAGAAGTACTATGGAGAGTTCTAGAAAAGAAAGGGGTTAATAATGCTTATATTCAAGTCATTAATGATATGTAGGCAGGAGTTGTTAGTTGTGTTCAAACACAAGATGGTTTGACCAAGTATTTTCATATTTTAGTTGGACTACATCAAGGGTCAGCCTTAAGCCCGTATCATTTTGCTTTAGTCATGGATGTTCTCACTAGACATTTGCAAGAGGTTGTACCCTGGTATGCTTATTGTTGATGATATTCTTCTTGTTCATAAGACTAGAGAGGGAGTTGAAGGTAACTTGAATTATGGAAGTCAACCTTAGAGTCTAAAGGCTTTCGTTTGAGTATATCTAAAACTGAATGTATGGAGCATAATTTTAGTAATAATAGATCTAACGGGGTGATTGTAACTTTGGGCGATCATGTCATTAATAGGAGTACATGTTATAGATATCTTGGGTCTATTATTTAGAGTGATGGTTAAAATGATGAGGATATTATTAGTACAATTCAAGTTGGATGGTTGAAGTTGAGGAATACATCAGGCTTGTTGTGTGATAGAAAAGTCCCTCTCAAATTTAAGGGAAAAATCTATAAGATGGTGGTGAGACCTGCAATGCTTTATGGTGCAAAATGTTGGCCATTAAAAGAGAAGCATAATATAAAGTTAAAAGTGTTGCAGAGATGAGGATGCTCAAGTGGATGAGTAGCTTTACTCTTAGAGACATGATAAGAAATAAGGATATATGCGAAAAGGTTGGAGTAGCTCCAACGGAAAATAAGATTAGAGAGAGTCGCCTTAGATGGTTTGGTAACATAAAACGGCGGCCTTCCCAATACCCGGTTAGGAAAGTATATGTATTAGATTTTACTTATACTAAGAAATGTAGAGGTAGACCTAAAAAAGACTTGGTTAGAAAAAATTAGAAAAGACATTTCTTTATTAGATTTAAATGAGAATTTTGACTATTAACATGGCACAACGGAGAAAAAGGATTCATTAGCCGACCCCACATAGTGGGATAAAGGCTTGATGTTGTTGTTGTTGTCATTAACATTCATTCATCATCCTAGTTACATTAAGAATCATAAATTCTTAGACATCTTACAATAGTAGAATTCTACCACCCTTATTTATAATTATTACAAAATCTTCTTCTATAATACCTAATCTCCCACTCAAATCTAAATAAGATGATGGATAGATTGCTAAATATTTTAATATAAATGGAAGTAAAGAAGGCCACAACTCCCGCAACCAAAGGTGAATTCCACAAATCGAAAACACCAATTAAACATAAGTTGCAATAAATGTAGCAGTTTCATCATCAAATCACAATAGAAGGAAAAAAAGACCTGCAAGTCCCATGGCAAGTGTTGAAGGAGAAAGGAGGTAATAATAACGATGATTGTAGAAGCTCCAAATCAACTCTACCCTAATATATTCTTCTCATCAACATCATTATGATTGGCCTAATCCCCACAATTTGGGATTTGGCATTATCAATCCCCATTTTTTATTCATTGCTATAAATATTTTCTGATGTGTTTAATCTGTTCTTCACAAATCACTAAAAAATATGAATAATGTGAGAAATCAATTCTAGTTCATTTTAAATGGTAGGTATTCTTAATTTTTAAACCTACTTCACCCAAACCAAACCAATTTTTAAATTAAATATGGAAGATTGATAATGCTATGAATTTATCATTTGACCACTTAATTCTTTGCAACCTACTACTCTTATAGAATATCCTCAGGTGGCTTCCATCTCCAACCCCATGCTCAGATTAAATAAACATCTAATGTTGATGACTTGAAGTTGAATAAGACTTAGAATATAGGTCATGCAAACATATGCATGCATATATTTGCCAAAAGTGTGTAAATACTAGAACTATATGCTAAATCATTTATATAATCATCTCTTCAAATTCTTCATCATCTATTAATGAGTTTGTAATACAAGATCATTTCAATCATCAGATTATTACCCAAATTGATTTTTTTGTCAAGTATCCATTTAATATTTACACGTGTTTGATTATTTTTTAAATTTAGTACCACTGAAGTATCTTATTTTAGCATATTTGTTTATCTTTAGTGTGCATTCATGTCCGTGTTTATAAAAAGGCTGCCTTGGAATCATACAAAAATCAATTCACTAAGTGTGGAGTAAAATTTAAGATCTTTTTTTCCTATAGTCGCTAGCTACCATCCCCCATTAACTATCAAACTCCTTGTATAAATCTTCTATATCAATTAGTATAAGAGCCAACTCATCTAAGATACTCACCAATATCTTTCTCTCTAGCAATTACCTGCATCACAACTTACCTCACGCCCATTCGCATGCTCGACTATTTCCACCCCACAATGTGCACCACCAAGCATGCTTCTCCTTGCTTCAATCCCACTATATCATGGTTATGCTGGTCATGTTTTGCACTTACAATCTCGCAATTTCACCCAATCTCATCCAAGTTCAATCCATTGAAATTTTGCTCCACCTCATTACTCAATACCTCTCATGCTCCCATATGTTAGTTTTATCGCTAATCATGCTCTAGCCATAACGCTGCATATGCTTATGTTGCATCACCCTCGTCTCATCTCCTGCTTCTAACAAGCGCAAAAATAGGAAAACACATCAAGTTGCCTACTTCTATGTGCATGCAAACCCTAGTTACTATCCTCCTTATCTCCACCTCTTCAAAATCGAGGAACCATAGTTTTGATGTTCATTGTCCTTTGGATATTGGCAAGTCTTTGATGTATATAAATCCAGTTATAAGAGTTACCATCATGATTGGACAATACAAACGTTTAGAACCACAGGATCTCCACACCATTAGAAATGTGCAAATGTCAGCTAAAGATTTAAAGCTCGATATGGGCTCAAAGACATCAATAATAAGCTCCTGTTCCCTCAATCTCATTTAAAGCAGCAACTTAAAAAAAGTTGAAAATTTCTTGTTACAAGTGGAGCAATCTCCATCTATCTCATTTAAAGCAGCAACTTAGAACGCTGTCAATGTTTGTCATAATAAGCTCATGTTCCTCTATCTCATTTAAAGCATCAACTTAATAAAGCTGGAAATTTCTTGTCAAGAGTGGAGCAATCTCCATCTATATCAATGTTTGTCGCACTTCAAGCATTCATTACAAAGGATCTTTAAAGGCACCAAGATATGGATTGACGGTTGCAATTTCATCTTGTCTTAGTGAAATAACAAGAATAGTTGCACTAAACACTCAATATAATGATGATATAATGAAGTCAATATTTTGACCAATAGTGGAGCTTTCAAGAATTTGTAAGAGTTGCCAAGCCATTCATTTTCTAAAAAAAAAGTTGTAATACTCTGAGACAATTGCCAATTTTTGGTCTTGTGTTTAGGTGAGAATTTGAATATGACGATTCAATTTTTGACAAATTCCATCATTTCCTGAAAAGAATAAGATCAAAACATTTAAATGATATATTTCCAATGGAGACTATCATGACAAGTGTTATAAAATCCAAAAATATCTCAGAAGGCTTCTTTCAATGCCTCTTGAATCAGCTCAAAATTGATGAAATGAATAATATTTCATCAACAAAGAAATATGTCAAGAATGTCCTTGCCTGCCTTCTAAGCGGTTGCATGAAGCCTTATGCCTATTCCTGAGTTCGGCTGGCTTTCGCTTTCTTTACTGGTTATTAGTGGGCTCTTTTTCCTTTTATGATTACTTTCTTATGTTGGATGTCTCTAGTTTTGTATTTTGCTCTATCCTTCTTTTGGACTTGCTTGTATTCTCCTTTTTATTGAATGGAAAAAATGTTTTACAAAAAAAAGTTAGGAGTCTTAAAGGTTAAAAAAATCAAATAACAAAGTAAATTACAAAACAACCCATGCAACCCTAAATTCTTCCCTAACAACCCACCTTTCCCTCCAAAAATCAAATAGTGGGCCCACCAAGGGGGCTGGCTGAGAGTCCGCCTTGAGTAAACCTAGGCCAACCCTTTGCTTAGGGCCGACTGGACCGGTCTAATAAAAAACATCATGATCAAATGATTATTAGCACTTGAGCAACCATAGCATCACCATTTACCATTACTATTTTCATTCCTTCATTCTCCTAGTTTCTGACTTCAGATAAGAGCAACCATAAATATTGGCTACTTCTCTAACAACAGAACACCAAACTTACAAAATATAACATCATAACAGCATTTTATATTTGGCTACTTCTCTAGCAAATGAGCACCAAAATTAGAAAACGGACCATCATAACAGCATTTTCTATTTTCCTATGCATGCGTGACTTCTAAAAAGTTCAATGATCCATCACAAATACTCAGAAAGAATAATAGCATGTGTTGCTGCCAAAAAAGATAATAAGGATCATAAAATATGCACCCTACTAATGCCTCAAATTCCCAAGGAAAAAAGGTATGATGCTCCCTTTGGTTCTACATCAGCCATTATTTTGGAAATCCCGAGAGGCAAAAATCACAACTATTTTATCATCATTATTTTTGGTAGTGTTCTCCATCCCAACTCTCTTCCATCTTATTCCTTTAACCTCTAAAAGATATATTTTATGATATGCCCATCAGTCATAATATAACTTTCCACATGAAGTATAATGCGCCAAATAAGAAGTCCTTAGTCTATCTTCATCACCTTAAAATTAATTACTTAGGGCCAATTTGGTAGCAGAATACGCCAGTGCCATTGTAGTGTCTAAAAATCTATAAGAACCCAGTTTGAAACTGGTTGGCAGTCATAATAAACTCAAAATCCAATTTAAACTATTCCAAAGATGGATGAGCTAAACTTAGCTCTATTTCATTCCAAATTCTGAATTTTTTCTCCTTTAGTCCAAGGGAGCACACAAAAAATACTTATAGGACAATCATTAACATGTTGAAAACCATCTTTATCCAAAAATTAATTAAGTTAACAAAAGACATTAAGAGGTTACATGTTTCTTTTTTTTTTTTTTTGAGTCAATTAAGACAAATTCATTCATACATTACATATGCAAGCTTAGAACTCAAGACCTCTAGATTGGTTGTCAAAGCTATCAACCAATAGATCAAGGTGAGTTGCGCCATATAAAGTAAAAGATTTAATTGGATGCCAAGTTCAGTTTATAATCAACCATCTAATTTGAAGAAATAGCATTCCTTCCGTGATTTAAAACTTCATGAAAGGGTGTGCCTGACAAGATGTAAAAGAGTAAACAGATAGTTCAAGAAAAAAAAATCCAGTCAAGGGAATGATATGAGGTCCTTCATATACAATATCTCACCTAGTCGTGAGCTCCAAAAGTCACTAGAGGATATAACATAAACAAGAATAATCCCTTACCTCTCCTTTTCATAACTTTCATCACGCTGTTCAACGTGCTGCGAGCGGGGCTTTAGATTCAACTTTGGGCGTTCAGCTGGCCTGCTCACAGCATCAGCTCCAGCTGACCCTGACTTCATCTTACCCACAGTTCTACACATTTCTTGAGGTTCTTCCATATGCATCAGAGTAGTTGGATATAGATACCCCTGCAAGAGAAGTTTCTTTATAATCAAATATAAGCAGTAGTTCAGATTGCAAAACAGTTTTAAACACCCACAGCTCGATCCTTTTCAAAGTTTGATAAACTAAATATAAGCAATCACAATAGCTTATTTGAAAATGGTCATTTGATGGGTTGTGTTAGTAACTGATTTGGTTAGGAATCTAACACACAGATTAAGCGGATTATCTACTTATCCAAAATAAAACCAAAAGAAATCACTACCTGCTTGTCCTCCGATATCGTAGCATCAGAGGGCTCCAATGGCTTCGTCCTTGGAAGCAACTTCAGCTTTGGCCTCTCTAAAGCATCATCCAGAGTATGCTGATAGTGTGATGTCGCTACCCTACCCTCATGAGAAACTGGCCGAGGCAAATCAGACTGATATCCAAAAACGTTTATCTCCTTGTTTTCCGATATCATCCTCTCCTGCTGCAGAAAACCATCAGAATGAAGGCCACCTAATTTCCTATCCTTTACTCCAGAATAAGGGGAAACCCTTCCCAAATTCCCTTCCTCATCATTCCAAATCGGAACACTATCCACGGTCCTCCGATCCAAGCTCTCCACATCCTGGAATCTGATCACCTCCACATCTGGTGGCTTTGATTGCCACCTTCCCGAAGAAACCTTCTCAATCGCACTAGCCTGTGCAAATCTAGATGCAGCCGCAGGTCCAGACAATGTCACGGAAGGATGGGTCTGCGGTGGCTCGGTAACCATACCTCCTTTAACTGGTGCTTCCTTCCTAGCCGCCCACGCATTGCCGGCAGAAGAAGTAGAAACTCCGGGGGATGGGGAGAGATGTTGTGCCACTACCGGACTGGAAACAGGGCGTTTGGGATCCGATCGCGCGGATGCCTGAGACGCAACGACTGGTTGAGAGCGGATGGTTTCCGCGGCCACAATCGATGGGCGTCGAGGAACGGAGGAAGAATCAAAGGGCTTGCGCTCGTCCTCATCAAAGTGGTGACCAATGAATGACGAAGAGGAAAGGAAAGCCGGACCGCGCTCGTCGAGGACACGGGGAAGCCCACCGGAGGAGCCGGGCCGAGGGCGGTGGTGATCAGCGCGTGCCCCAGTAGAAGCTCCAGCAGCGTTAGGGGCAGCAGTCCAAGCACTGGGCCGATCATGAGGCCTCGATGATCTGCATCAGATCAAGACGAGACGGAAGATATTAGGGTTTCATAGATGAAAACGAATGCGTTGATAAGACTTACACGCCCGGAGCGGAAGGGAGTGTAAGCTCGGAGGGGATGGAGCCTCCATGGAAATCCTTAAGCGTCATCGTCATCGATCCCGCGGAAAACTTCTTCTTCGACATCTCTCCTCTCGCTCTAGCGGAGGTCCGAGGAGGACAAGAGGGAGGGTGGACGGTGACCGGCAAAGACGGGAAGTCCTTTTCTCGGCTCGGGAACAGCTTAAATAGTCCGGAAAAAAAAAAAAACCCTTGGTTTCAGCAAAATAGTGAAAATATGCGCCACGGATGGAATTTAACTTATAAGGAATTCCCGGTAAGACTTCATTATTAATTACAATAAGATCTATAAAATATTAAAATATCAAAATAAATCGTTTAATTTTATATTTACTAATTACCATCGAGTTAAAACAAAATAATTATTACAACTCAAAAAAAAATTATTTTATAAGCAATGTTGTGAAATGTCGCTTCTTCAACGTCTGAACAATATAACTTCTTTAGCAGTTTGTTAGCGTATATAAATTATTAAATAATTATTAAGATATCATTAACATAAGACATAGTTGGTGGAACCTTTGGATAATTCATTATTGATTTTCAACGATGTTATTGTATTGGATGTCCAATATTTGCAACCTTTTATAGCTCATGTGGCACTCATCAAGGATATTCAAGAAGGCCCCTTTAAATGGAAAAATTATTGCGTCCGGTCATCGGACGCGCAGAATAGGTTCGGACATCCAATAAAAACATGCCACGTCACTTGCTTTTGACCGCGCTTTTGCTTGCGCTTTACCTGCGCTTTTGATGCGCTTAATTTAAAAAAATATTTTATTAATATTCGGGCCTATCTCGTCGTATGATGATCGGATGTAATAATTTGCCCTTTAAATGTGTTATGCTTGAACTAATTAATGATAACATTAACATAGAAGGAAACAACGACATCATTTCAACTTCAATTCACAAATCACATAATTTTGAGTTCTTGCAAATGGCATTCCTACCAAATCATCATCATAAATAATATCGTCACTGATAAAGAGATTGACGAATAATTTTATGCTCTAATGGGTGAGAAAGAAGTGCGTCGATTTAGAATCACTCGATAAGGTAGAAGTTGACTCAATAACACGATTATCTGACTCTTTTCTTGTTTATGTATATCACTTGTAGAAATTATAGAAGTGGTCCACGATAAAAAAAAAAAAAAAAAAACATTACTATTGACTATCTTAAATGGATACAATGTCATATATTATTGATTATTCTAAATATAATACTTGTCATAAAGATTATGGCCATGATGCTAAAGATTATCAACTCCTCTATAATCTTGTTGAGGAGCTTATTCTCACAAGCGCACTCAAAGAGTTTTTTTTTTTTTAATCATGTAGGAAAATTTCTTCTTCTTTTTTTTTAGTTCTAAAGTTATAAATAAAGAAAAAAATCATATTAAATTTCAATAAACTCTTTTCATTATAAAAGAAACATTCTGATCTTATAAATTCACAATTTTAAATTACAGTATATACTTGGGGAACTCATCCCAAGGTAAATAAAAATAAAATGTTTATTCATTAACATTGGACTGGGAAACTTAATCTTAGAATTAGTCATTCAATTTACATGTGACCATTCAAAGTTATGAAAAGTATTTTAAATGAAGAATAAGAATTTTTTAATTGCTAATGGAACTAGAACACTTCGGTGATGTACATGTGAGCATTGCGGCATTAAGGTTGAGAACACTGTGGAGCTAGAAAACGTTATCGTGACACTGATGTCTCTATTATACAGTAAATCTGATTTCTTCATGCGGTGCTGTAATTCTGAGATTGAGCATTACGGTGTTAGGCCACTTTTTTTTCTTTAATTCCCTTACCACCTCCCTCACACCATCACTCGTGTGGCTTGACTGGGAAGAAATGAAGGAGAAGGGTGCGAAGATGAGAGAGAAAGTTTATTGGGCCATTTTCGTCCATCATTTCTTTTACGAAAAGTGTTTAAATTGTTATAGGTAATGCCTCTCACTCCTGTTTTTGATGATTTTGACTTCTATAAATTTATCTGTCCTAAATATGCATAAAATATATTATCTATTGATTTTGTAAGTTTTCACAGTGTAACTTCTGATATATTATAGATTTGATCATTTTAAATGATTTGATATAATTTTATTACATTTTAACATGTTAAATTGGTGTAGAAATTTAGTTGTGAAATGTGTGTGAAGATGTGTAATGAAATTGATGTGAAAATAATGTATTGTGATTGGTAAGATGTTTTGAATTGTACGACGTGTTGAAATGATTGATATGTATTGGAATATAATATTGGTTTGGCTGATAAAGGAAAGGATGAATTGTATGGATGTTGATATTGATCTGATAGAAAAGGAGTTAATGATTAATATCATATATATGGAATAATAACTCTATAATGATATAATGATTCAATTTCAAGCAATGGTTGAGAGTTACAAGGAGCAGGAGATTAATTGGGAGTCATAAGTGCAAGAACAAGATACTCTTAAGATACCTTCATACGAATATATGATAGAATACTTATTATTGACTATAGAATGTTGAGTACTAAATGATTACTAATTATTGTTATTGATATTGTAGATTAAATTGTACTGATGGTATTTATTGTTGATATTGTTATTGTTCCTAATGATACTGATACTATGGCCTGCAATATGATGTGTTATAAACTGGGCAATTGGTAGAGATAACTAGCATATATTTCTTTATATGATTTACAACATATTATTTCATTTTTATTGCATTAATTTCAGTTGTAAGATTTTAGTTACTTGTTGACTATTCACTCATTACGCAGTTTAAATGATTTCAGACAAAAAGCCTGCAGCTTGAGATTATGTTTGCATGTAGGGATGCTAGTGTAGCTTTTATTTTAGTTCTTTGATTTATGTATTCTTTTATAGCGAGAGTGACTATTATAGATATTGTTTTATATTATATTGTTATGATGTAATTCTGGACTATCTAATGTGAATTTAGTTTTTCTCTATTTATTATGTCTCTGTAATGAAATTAGTTAGCTCTGAATGTTGATATTGAACTAGTTTCAATGATTGATTAATGAATTGAAAATATAATAAAGATTGAAATAAAAAGATTAAAAAAAAATCTTTCACTCTAGATCCCGAGACATAACATAACATGACATAGATATCTTGATAATCTTAATAAAATAGAATTCATAAGCTTTAAACTTGCCACTCAAAAAAGAAAATTGTTCTTTAACGCTTAGAGAATCATTATTGATCTTGATATTTTAATTGACCAACTTTTTTTTAACTCGAGTCAACTAAACTTCAAATAAAAAAGAAATTTGTGATGTCAACAATGTAGATCAAAATCAAAGAAACTAGTTTTTTTGAAATGCATACTCAACTAAGAGTCCTGCTAATGTAAGTGAATGACTAGAGTTGTCAATACTCAGGGGTAAAGTCTAAAAGTGTGAGATTACTACTCTCTGCAAGCTAGCTTAAGCCCCCATAAAATAGAGCAATCAACAATTAGGAATAGTACCCCTACCACTTAACTTAAAGTATTAATTTCATTCAATGAATAAGTAAAATATAATGAATTGAATAAACAATATTAAATTTATGAGTTGGCCATTAGATTATTCTTTATTCTAGCTCGTCAATAAGTTTTCAAATTATTTTTACTCATAGAAAGGCAACTAGCTAGCCTCATATTCAAGAATATTTATTCCCTATTATTATATTAATTTTCTTATGAATTCTCTGTTATTCATTGGAAGTTCACATTATCAAGCACTTGTACATAAAACTAAAGTTAATCCATGAAGCACAAACTCTACTCTTTGCGATGTAATCTATATCGAAGAGAGAAAGAGAGAGGTAGATCCATACTAGCTATGAGTCTTAAAAGATGATTAGTCTTATAGCTCTAAGGTAATCTAAGTCCATATATACAAGACATCAACTTGTGTAATAAAAATATACTAAGGATAAAGTTGTCATATAAGATTTAGAATGGCAATCAATAATTTCATTTACAATTAATGGTCTATTACAAAATTGAAGAATATGAAATTAGTTGGTTTGCACTATTACCATTACCATGGGTATTGTCATTTGGATGGTTTAGTACATTTTTGGAAAAAGAAATTGATATATCTTCATATTTTGTTAATATGATGAAGTTTTATAATTTTGTCCAAGCTATATATTATGCCATCTTTATACTTGACCTAAGCATATTCAGCATATGTCTTATAGTAGATGAACTCATTTATTACATTAATCTTGGATGGTTGTGGCTACACTCGACCTTCTAAGTTTTAATCTTACTTAGCATTTTCTTTCAACTTAACGAACTTCATATTTTTTGCATCTCTCTCATGTAGTGAAATGTCCAACTTACAAATTCTAGCTCTAAAGTTTATCGAGTATGCCAAGCTTCATTGACTTACTTATGACTCTTAAAGCAGAGACTCTTACGTTTTCTACACTATTCCATAGATCAAACTTCTTTTGCTAGCTAGTAGTACTATAAATTGCCTCAAAATATGCTATTTGATGCCAAGCTTGCCCTAGTTCGCCTATCTTCATCACTATATTTTTTATAAATAATCTTTCAAATTCATGATGACAAATTTTTCCTTTATTTGCTCAGACTTATGAACTTTTAGTTAAGTTCTCAATTACATACACTTTTTTGTAAAATGAAACAAATAACTTCTTTGCTCTAGTTCTAGATTCCAATTCCTTCATTGAATTACTCTTATCACTGGCGATTTCCTATGCTCCCTTGAATTAAAGGGGATTGATTGCTAATTGAGAACCCATATGCGCATCACCAACATATAGATATTGATGTGCGATATATTACTAAAATGCTTAGGCAAAAACTCTAAGAAAATTGTCAACCTGAGGTCATATGTGGCCAAGCCGAGCCTTTCATTCAACACTAGTGGGCCAAGTTAGCTATTGCTCTCTTGAATTCCTCCAATTAAAATGGAAACTTGCATTTTTATAAATAATGCTTGAATTACTTCATGAGGGTGAAAAGGAGCTTCTTCACTTGTCCACTTCTAATGATAAAACTCTTCTACTACTAAAAATCGATGGTATTGATATGTTGAAGTGATCTTAATAATTGTAGGGATTTTGTTAGAAATCAGAAGCTCTATAGAGAAAAATAAGTCGAGGCAAGTTAATTTAGCTTAATCTATAAGTACATAATTTAAAATTCAAAATTAAAAATAGGAAGATTTATCTAGCACCTCACGCAAACATTGAGCGATGCCCTATTGGCAACTTGAAAAGTTTTCTTATGTCAACTTCAAACATCTCCTAAATCATATTTTATGTTGTGTAATGATGAAAACCAAGAGATTAATATATCATTTTTCATAAATTATGCATACTCATCCACAAAAAGGGAAGATGTGATAGCTTAATTTCAGACATGTTAACTTATTTGGTAATAATTGACCACAAATATTTCTTAACTTAACCAAAAAAAAAACATCCAATCCCTTGACTTATTTTCTAATCATGTAATCATTAGATATATGAGAGAGAGTAAAATAGTATCTTTTTTTAAAGCCATGAGGGTGAACACATTCTTGAAAAGGTTGATGCTCCATTCTAGTTATTCTTAGGCAGTGATATGATTGAAACAATAATCAAGAATTCACCATTTTTTATGCTAAAAAGTAAAAACAATACATAAATAGTGAATATCTTATCAATTTCTAGGAAGAATATAGGTAATTGATCAAGATGAAACTGATCTCAATAGAAGCACAACTCACCCTATGAAAATAAGTTGGGGTACTCATCAAGTTATGGTGTCCTTCATGTGAAGTTGCCACCTAAGCCAAACTCCAACTCCATTGAGTTCACTCCACTTCATAACTAACAAGAAAACTTAGATATGATTTCATAAAACTTTTAGGAATATTAATCATTAAAGCTCCCATTAATGTGTCAGATTAAGGTGACGGGAAGAAATAAGTAGAAGAAGCTCAAGAATTTTTGAGGGACAAACTTGAATGAAATTCATGCAATTGCTAAATATCATAAGTAAATAATGACAAAAGCAATGAGCTATTTATAGCCAAAGATGTGCAAAACCTCTATCGTCTCAATCATATCCATGTGATTTATAATCATCATGTGTCAAATAAGTTGTCTCAAAAGACTCATTATCTTTTCAATCAATGTTGATGAATTAATTTCCAAAATACTATTTTGCATTTTACTACCATATTATCAATATCAAAAGACTTATAACAATTAGAATTTATTCATTAACATGACTAAAATATTTTTCACATTAAAAGAGGGAAGGTAAAAACTACCAACCTTTCTAATTTATAACTATATCAATATAATTTATGTAACATAGATAAATCCATAATAAGAGATAAGACCTCTCATTTTTAAAAACCAACACGACTCCACATTACCCACTCTTGAGTCTAATTCCTAACTTTTGCTCCTATCGAACTAGCCATGTCCAAGCCTTACGCAAACTCTCCATCGACAAGTGAACGAATGAATTTTCTTTCCATACTTATTTCTCGATCTTATACACTAAACCCGTAAGACTTAACCCTAATCCACATAAAACCCTTCCAAAGGTTTTCTCCTTACCTCCATACACCATCACCAAAGTAAATGAGTACATTATCTCCTCTATTAACAAAGTTTAAGTGATTTACTATTATGTTATCATGATTATGGGTATGCCAAATTGATCATGATAATTCCATTTAACAATTGTTTGGATTATATTCAAAAAAATATTAATTTTATATAAAAATGCATATAATGTTATCACTTGGAGTTTTAATATAATAAAGTTATTCAGTATGAAGGTTTAAATTATGAAATAAAATAAAAACTATATTATCATAATTCTATAAAGGAAATTTAATATAACCTTTGTTCGACTCGTTTAATGATCAATGTCAAATTATCTTCATATAGGTCCCAATCAAATAAAAAAAAAAGTCAAATTATCTTCAATGAAAGGTCAAACATAGGCTCAGTTATGATTGATAAAGTGCAAATGTTTAATAAATTTTACGAACAATGTATTGATTGTATTCAAGCTTCATTTGACACTTTTAGATCAATATTGATCACTAGCTGAAAATAGGAGTTTTTTAGTCTAAACTAGGGGGTGTCAATTTTTGACACGACCCGCACCCGACCCGGAAAAATCCGGGTTCGGGTAAACTCGAACCCGAAACGTTTCGGGTTCGGTTCAACAAATCAATCTGTTTTAAAAATCGGGTCAGGTTCGAGTTGACCCAACAACCCGAAATTGACCCGAAAGTGACACGAAAACTCATTTTTGACCCGAAAACCCAAGATTGACCCATTTTTTACTCGAAAACTCGAGATTGACCCGATTTTTTACCCTAAAACTAGCAATTTTGGGTCAACCCCGGGTCATTCGTGTCGGGTTGGGTTGACCCGGACCCGAATTGGGTCGGGTTCGGGTCCAGAAACCTTACCAGTTTTTAAAAACGGGTCGGGTTCGGGTTGACCTGAATAGTGCCGTGTCAGTTCGGGTTCGACCCGAACCCAACCCGTTGACCCCCTAGTCTAAACGAAACTATTAGACATATTTTTTCAATTTTGAATATTGTGAAAATAAATATTTTAATTTTCTCATATAATAAAATGTCAAATTAAAAATTTAAGAATTAGTTTATACATTATTTGATTTATACTTTAATAAAGTAGCGTTAATTGAGATATAAAAGAAATTAAAAAGAGCAACAATATCGAACTACTTGTTAATTAACTAAATAAGTCTTGTTGGGTACTTGGGCATATTAAAGAACAATTTAATTAGATAAAAAATGGAATTATTATTAACTTATTAATTAAATATTTTTACAAATATTTAAATTTATTCAATTAAATGATAATAAACGAAGCCCTAAAGCTCGATGTTGCTCCATTTGAAGCCATTAAAACGCTCAACATCGCAGTCTCAAGACCCGTCAAACTTTACCCATCAACCCTTTGGGAGTGCAGAGTTTCGCGAGGCAGAAACCGAGGGTTTGAAGCATCAGTGGCTAGCAGGCGAGTCAATGTAAGAACTTGTTGCAGAATTTAATTCTTTCGCGTACTTAGGTGTGTTCTTTCTTATTCTTTCTCATTCAGATCGACGTATGATGATTTTCGCAGCTATTTTTACTCTTATGAATTTCCTTATTTGATTGGAAACATCATGTATAATTTTGGGTACAGGTCTGGCATTTTTGCTTTGCTTTCTGTCTGCAAAAGAAATGAAATTCTCTGTATATTTAAATCAGGATGACCTAGTTATCTTTAGTCAATTCAGTAAAGCAAGAGTATTTTCAGGAAGTTATTAATCAGACGGTCGTCAAAGTTGATCGAAGAGATTGCTAGAAAGTGAGGACGGAGGATAAGTGAAGGGTGAAGGTTATTCTGTTTTGCAAATGGAGGTTCCAGGGTTTATGATTGAAATTTGCCGATATTTTTCCTTAACTAAATGAAAAATTATAGGAGTTTTGAGTTTTGCGGCAAACTGTTCTATTTGGTTGAGCTGCGTTTTTGCTTGCAATCTTCATTGGAAGCAGCCACTTTATGTTCCTTGAAAAGCAATGTGCACAGCTCACTTTTTATATGTTTTTTACTTATGGATCATTTGGTTGCTTTTAGATAGAAAAGACATCTAAAAAATGATTAAATTTGCTAGATTTCATCATTTGGTTTGATGTAATTTAAAATCGATAAGGTTTTTAAACTTCCTGACATAAAATCATTTCATTTTTACACTAAAAAAATGAAAGTGAAATGTCACCACTTGCTAAAACATGTTTTTTTCATCTTCAAGCAGCTAAATATGTTCTTAGTTTAATTCCTGCACCAACACAAATTCTATCTTTCCTGTTTTTACAAAATCTGAATCACTGCTTGTATTGTTATTTTAATATCTCTCTATTAGTAGTTTTTGAATCTGAAGTATTTTGTGATATTGCCTGCGTTAACTTAAGCATTAGTTGACAGCTAAAATGAACATGATTGATGAACTTTTATACTGATAAATGTATGCCTATAGTTATGTATCTACATTTTTGTATTTTCATTTACTCATAACTAATTAATTGTATTAACTTTGTTTTCATTCATACTTATATAGTTACATAGCCTAATCCAGAATTATTCTTTTTTCACTTTCTCAACAGTGTTTGCCATTGCTATCCTTGAAGAGCTGCATTTTCATTTCTTAAAATTGAAAAAAAAAAGTACAAAAGAGTACAAGCATGGATACTCCAATATGAGTTCTCCTTCTCCCTCATCAGAAAAAAAAAAAAAGTAGAGAGAAGAACATTGCTATCTATATCATTTCATACATAGTGGAAAAAGAAGATGAAAAAATTAGAGTTAAGACAAAGTCTTTGGTTGGTTCTTTCTCTCTTATTGTAAAAGGTAGTTTTAGAAACAATGGTTAAGGAAATGGAGTTTTCTAATGGAGAAGCAAATATCAAAAAGCTTCTCAAAACAGTAGAAAAATAAAGTTCCCTAAAAATCATTTTTATAAAAGCGTGTCATCCAAACAACGACCAAAATAATTTCTCCGTTTCTAAATAGAAAAGGAAAAAAAAAAAGCCCGAAACAAACAAGGCCTAAAAGAAACCCCTCGATTGCCAATGATTGTCCAGCTATGTTGCAATGCCCTCTGCAACTTCCATAAAAGAACCGCATCATTGGCCACTGGAGGGGAACACATCCTCACTTGTTATGTCATATGGAGCTGCCTTCTTTTCCTCAGGAATGTTGTAACAGGACAAAGCTGTAGAAATTCCTTGTGGAAGTGTGCTTTGGTGACTCTACTACTTTGTTTTGTGGTAGTTAAGGTTTTCTTGGAAATGTGCTCCATTAGCTGAACTTTTTGGCTGAGAACACATGTTGTATACTGTCAAGGACACAATCAACTTCTCTTTCTACAAGCTTGGCCCTCCTTTTTGATTCATCGAGGCCCTTAGTGCTCCTTTTTTGGATCTATCTTGTGTCGCCGTCTTTCCCAGCCTTGGATTTAGATATGCGCCTCCTTTAGACCAAAATCCAAGGCCCATACCATTCTTCCTCTTACTATCATTGTTTTGTTCTATTATGTCCGCTTCCTTTACCAATCCATCGAGTTTTGGTTCTTCATGGATGCAATCATCTAATGAGTGGGTTGCTGGATTGGATGGTGAAGCCTGCTCTTTCACAAAGGGGTGTGTTGCTACTATCAATGTTAAGGGCTGGCTGAGAGACATGGGCTTGGGCTATGCAATGATTGCCCACATTTGGATTGGCTGAGAGTTGGTATTGACCTCACCTTGCTGCATATGAGGTGAAAGCTGTGGTTGGGGCTGCATTGGACTTGGTTGGTTCGGCTTGTTTTTGGGGCATTCATCCATCTTATTACCAATAAGACCACACTGAAAGCAGATTGGAGAAAGCCCCTCAAATTCCACTTTTTGGAAGAACTTGCCATAAAGGCCCTTTATTCAAACTCTAGGTTTTGATAATTAATATCCCGTTGAGTCTCTTGGGCATTCATGCAAGCACCATACGTGCAGTGAGAAGACCTTTTCTGGTAAATTATAGCAACATGAATTCTCACACACCTGCTTGGAACTTTCCCATCAACGCATAAATCATTCTAGAGCCATCTCTCATACAATTATTCACCAAAACCTCTTGATCTGCACAGCCCCTATAGGATTCATCCAATGCCATGTCATTTACCTGCATGGGCTCATGAACCTGCTCGTAAGCTTCTTGCGGGTTGACAATGATTTCAGAGGCATCTATGCTAGAACTTTTATTCCATTTGCATTTCTCCAACTCTTTTAGTTAACTTTCTATCAGTATTGTACCACAGTTCAGCAAATTGGACCGCATATGGTCTCCGGTGTTAGCTCGAGTAAGTTGAGCTGAATGTGAACTGTAGTCCGACCTTACATTCTCTCCTCCTATGGTAGTAGCCACTGGTTGGAAGTTGCAAGCCTCCACGACCTGTTGGTCATGCTGACTTTTATGCCCAATCCCACCGAACCTTGCAACCTGTGCTGTTAGTGAAGTGTCTCAAGGGGTGAAATCAACAATGTCTTGAATTTCCTTCGTCACCTTGAAGAGAACCATCTTCTTGACCCTCTCTGTCGAGCGGTTGCGAGATCTATCCCTCGACCTGTCCCGTGATTGTCCAGAACTTGACAAAGCTCTATCGACCCGACCCCTTTTCACCAGGTTGACCCAAGCACTTTGGCCGATAATCTCAGAGCCACCTTCATTGAGAACCTTCTTAGCACATTCCGACTTCACCCATCTTGGAGCAAGGAGGTGACCCTGGGTAACCCTCTCCCATGAAGCTTCTCTCTCTACAAATCACTCTAGTGATAGAAAGAGAAGGAAATAAATGATTAGTTGCATGTATATCAGATGAAATATCAGAATAGTATTAATAGTGTAATGCCATGGTAAGATGTAAGTGTTCTCCATCTTCCTTTTTGCTCAAAAAGCGGGATATTTTGGAATATTTTGGGTATTTTGCCCCCCTCTCAAAAAATTTTTTTGTCCTCATTTAATCAATCCTAAGCATCTTTGCCCATACCCCACAAAAAAATTTTTTTTTTGCCCACCCTGAAAAAAGAAGCTGGATCCGCCCAGGTGACCCTGGGTCACCCTCTCCCATGAAGCTTCTCTCTCTACAAATCACTCTAGTGATAGAAAGAGAAAGAAATAAATGATTAGTTGCATGTATATCAGATGAAATATCAGAATAGTATTAATAGTGTAATGCCATGGTAAGATGTAAGTGTTCTCCATCTTCCTTTTTGCTCAAAAAGCCTGATATATTGAAGCTATAAATTAAATGTTTAAAATTCTTTCGTCAATCTTACTTGGATAAGATTTCCACCATCAGCATTTTCTTGTTGCATAGGCCCCTGAGGATTTATCTCATCTATGGACGATTGGCCACAAATGTTCGAGCATTTTTCTTTCTTGTACACTTTTCTTTTGGAAAATTTGTGCGCCTGTAGAAATTATGGAGTACTGTATACTAGTTTCTGATTTGAATTTTTAAATTAATTCTGTTGTATTTAATTTTAAGAAGAAAGACTTCGATCAACGCCATGGAATTGGCTGATAAGGCGGTTGGATTCTTGCTAACTATTATCAGTTTGTCTATATTCTCTTACTATACTTTTTGGGTCATCATTTTGGTAAGTTTAACTGCTCTCGCTATGTTATTTTACATTTGTTCTATCACTTAAAAACTTATATTCTATTTTATTGAATTTCTTACTTGCAGCCTTTTGTGGAGAGCGATCACTTCATTCATTTGTACTTCTTGCCTCGTGAGTATGCTATCATCATACCTTTGTTTGCTGGCATCACACTCCTTAGCTTCTTATCTGTCTTTATTGGGTATGTTTTGCTCAAGTCAAAGAAGAAAACTGCCTGATTTTAAGTGTTTGTTTTGTTAATCCATTAATTTAAATGGAAGATACTCTTTTTATGCAAAATATGTTCAGATTCTGGCAGTGGTGATAATTTTCTGTAATGGAATTGAAACATTAGATTTGTTTTTACACTTGTGAATTCAGTACCTAAGTACCTTTTTTCCCAATGAACTAGCAAACTCCTAGCATGAGAATATGTAGAAGTTAGATGATGGAGGTATTGTCTTTCATAGTGTTAGGGTCAACCCGAACCCGAAACGAGTCAGATTCGAGTTTAACAATCGATCCATTTCAAAAACATGGTTGGGTTGATCCAGAAATTCGAAATTGATCCAAAAATCAATTCTTGACCCAAAAACCCTAGAAAGACCAGTTTTGACCTGAAAATCAGAGATTGACCCGTTTTTTTTTACCCGAAAACTAGCAATTTTTTATTGGCCCCAGGTCATTTAGGTTGTGTCGGGATGACCCGGACCTATAGCGGGTTGGGTTTGGGTCAAAAAAACTGACACGCTTGCAAAAATGGGTCGGGTTCAGGTTGATCCGAATAGTGCCAGATCAGTTTTAGATTGACCCGAATCCGACCCGTGACTCGAAATTGACACCCTTACTTCCAGCTTCAGCCATTTACTATGCAGATTAAACTTATTAATATGAACAATGAGACTAAAAATCAATGAGGGTAGTTAAAAATTAGCAATTTAACATTATATGGAACCATTACCATCAGAAAAATACAATTTTTTGGCCACAGTGGATGCTTAGTAGTCACAAATAAATTGACTCGCTTCGTAATTTCACACCAGATGATTCAATAGTTTAATGAATTTTATTTTATTTTAATGAATGCTTACAGGCTAAAACTGCTACCTTCCAATATCTCACAAAAATGGCGTATAGAGAGATTTAAAACAGTGTTGCATGATATAAAACTCGACGGGTCCAGCTTTCGGTTACTTAAAAGCTGAAAAGAGCATGAATTATTTATTCGATAAAAAAACATTGTAGCATATGATCTACAATTACCCTAGCTTGATTTTCACTGTAACCCCATAGTTTTGCAAGATAAATTCCATGCCTACTTCATATTTTAAGTATAAAAAGTTTATTCGGAGCCTCCAAACGTATTCAGGCTAAATCAAAACACGACATGCAATCGAAAAAAAGCTAGAAAAAATAGTTTTTTTGCTTTTCTAGCGACCAAATAATGTAAACAAATTAATCAAATCAATTAAAATTATATTATTATTATTATTACTACTATTATAAAAGGAGCTTGAGTTTTCTTTCATAGCAAATCCTGGTTATCCATTTTAATTAATTTTAATTATTCAAATTCAATCTTAATCTTTCATTTTTCTTATTATAATTATAATTATTCAGTAATTATAACTTTATTTGATGTATTAATAAGCACCTCTTGGATCATGTTTCACGTCAAGTATATCTAAAACGAACGCGAGTCCCTTTGGATACAACCCCAATTAGGCTTTAAGGTTTTGCATGAAGAAAGAGTCACTACTTGTTCGCCTTCGTTGGTCCTGTCGGAGTCACTGCTTCTTGCTTCGTTGCTCGGAAGTCGCCTCGGGAGTTCACTGCGAAGGTAATGATCTTTATCAAGCCTTCTTTGTTCTCGTTCCTATTGGCTTGGAAGTCGAGACAGGAGTTCGCTGCAAAGGTAACATTTTTTTTCTCCATTTTCTCCTTACGTGCTTCTTCAACTGTCAAAGTCGCTGCTTCTTGGCCTTTGTTGCTTGGAAGTATGCATCGGGAGTTGGCTCCGAAGGTAACAAAAACTAAAAAGTCATTGCATCGTTATTCTAAGGCTTCGTTTGGGATGGCTTTTTTACTGCTGCTTAAATCAATTTTTTAGTAAAAAAAAATTTATTTTTTGTACTAAAAAGTTGTTTTAAGAAACAGGAAGAAAGCTGTCCCAAACGAAACCTAAGTGATGAATGGGACGCTTTCCAACCGTTAAATTCTTCACCGCTTGCCGGTGGCGGTGGAGAAGTGGGAGAAGATGATGATCCTTTAATATTCTCTTATGATCCGATGGTGGACGACGGATTCCTTCGATTCACCGCTACCTCTAACTTTCTTAACAAAAGTATTTTTAAATTTCTTAACAAAAGTATTTTCATGAAGAGATTTTAAATTTGAGATTTGCATATGCAGTTTATATATGAGTTTATGATTTAGTTCATTCTAATATTAATAAAGGCTTTAAAGCGAGAGCTTATATTTTAAAAAAGAATATTTGCTAAGTTTTAGTGTTTGTTTGACATAACACTCTCACTTATTTGTTTTTTAATCATGACTATGGCTTTATTTGATTTTTTTTATATAAATTTTTATGAGAGAGTTATTTTTAACAATCAGAATAATTTTAAGAAAGTAATTATTAGATTTTTTTATAAATGAATGTATTTATAATTGGTGCAATGGGATCCTGCACAGAAGTTTAGCCGAGCAAACAGGAACAAAGCAATAGAACAGTAAAACTACTGGTTCTGTAATTCTTCTATGAAAAATGAAAAGCTGCCTCTCCCTTTCCTCCCTAGCACATATATCTGCTTCTATAATCAAGCCTATTCTAAAAATAGTATAAAGGGAAATATTCTGACTAAATAACTAACTAAAGCAAAACAAGTAATAAAGTAAAGGATAGTGGCTCCATTTCTAACAGAGCATGTGCAGGTAAGTTATGCCTCCAGTCCCCTTGCTAAAGATGCTCCGCATCAGATTCTTTTACATAAAAAAATTATTTATGAAATCATCCAACTATATGTGTTTGAGTTCGATGTTACACTGGCATAAGATAGTTAAGCTCATCCTCATCTTCATGTCAGAACATTTGATCAAATTTTTTATCAGGATGGCCTTTTAAGCCTTTGAATTTATATGCTTTGAGATTAGTATTGAATATAAATAGTTTATGTTGAACTCATCTCAATACAAATCCAAGTATTTTAAATCATATATAAATTATATTGAAGGGAAGTTCGTTTGGTGGTCTTGAAGGGGTTGTAGATGGTAGGAAGTCCGTTATGGACGTAGAGTATTATGCCTTCCTTGTCAATGGTGGAGCCGGCGGCCGCAATGTTGTGAACAAGTATCTTAATTTGATAAAGATATTGTTGCATCGTACGATCTTTCATCTGGATTTGATGGAGCTCATTCTTGAGCTGTATGACACGGGATTGGATGGTGGGTTGAAGACGGCGTTCTAACGTGGACCACACGTAAGGAGCGATGTTGAGAGTGAGAATGTATGGTAGAGTTGATGACGAGATTTTAGACAGAAGGGCGGAAACAAGATTGCGATCAATGAGTTTTCATAGGTTGTGTTCGGTTGCTGTGGATGCTGGTGGACACACCGTAAGACCAGTGAGATGGCCATGGAATCCGTTCGCGGAGAAGTGTTAGAGTTGCAATCGCCAAATTGCATAGTTCTTGGGTAAGCTGTGTGGGGATGAGATTCTTGATGTTAGATATGAGAAATTTGATAGGGGTGGGGATTACAAACTCGGTGAAAGTATCATAGATGTTTGACGCCGTCCGATGGGAAGCCGAGGACTCTTGCTCGGCCATCAAAATAATCAGGTAGAAACTGTAGAGCAGATTTGCTTTTATACCATAACAGAGCTCTTGCACAAGAACAAGAATACGAACAGGAAGAAGAACGAAATGGAGAGAAGAGAAAGAAAATATTATATGATTATCATATATCCTACAGTTATTACAAAGAGAGCTATATATAGATAGGATGTACAAAAGATGAGTCAAGAAAGTACAATAACGCTACGTGACGCGTACATGTGTGCTAACATAACATTCATTGAGAATTATTTTCTGTTTAGTGCAGGGGCGGAACCCAAAAAAAAATCTTTATTATATAGCTCTTTAGGTATTTTAGTCTTTATTACAAGGGTTTTTAGGCAATTGCCCCCCAAAAACTTTTAAAACACTATGATCATTAGGAAATTGCCCCTACCAGGTCGAACCCCGCCAGGGGGGTGCTACCCCCTTGCATCCCAGACAACTATTTATAATATTGAATGTCTGGTATCTAACTTTTTGAAAATGTTGGAGAGTGTTCAATTCAAATCCTGGTTTCTAGCACACGTTGGAGCGCAATGTGCAATTCTGGTTTCTTAGGAGCATAATGAAGGCTCTGAGGAAAGCTGAACTGCGGAAGGGCGGAGAGCTGGCTAGAGTGCGGACTGTGGCAACACATGCAAATCAGAAGCGGAGGCACGTGCGAACCGAAGAGGTGCCTGTGAACAGCCGCAACAGGATGCAGTCCGCGACAATGCGTGCGAATGGAAAAAAGGGCGAAGTGCGTTCACGAGCTGCCGTCTGCTAGCTCGAATCACATAATTGAGCAACTCGACAAGCCCTTTTCAGTGGGACGAGTCAAGCTTGAGCTCGTATTTTGATCTTGACTCGAGTTCAAGCTTAAGATTTGGCTTGCGGGTCATTCTTTAATTAGACTTGACTCGAATTATACTCGACTCATTTGCACCCTTAGGAAATAGCAAGTACCTCAAACTCATAACTGAAAATTCCCTTTTTGCATAAGCAGCCGTAAAACAATTTTTTTAACTCAGAACCTCGTGGGCTTCTATGTCGCTTTATGCTTTCTTTTTTTAAAAAAATCTATATATTAAGCAAACCATTGTAATTAAACTCATGAACTTAGCTAGGTTGCTAGAAGAAAAGGGCCTGTATTTATATGTCGGCAGTGACCACACCCTTTTTTGCATGTCTCTTAGGTCATGCATGAAGTCATTCTCAAACCTCATCCATCCATGCACGTGGAAGCTGTGCCATTCTCCCCCATGCAATTCTATTCATTTTCTTTTCTTTTGAATTCTTTTGAGAAGGCTGCAAGAATTCAAAAATGTTCTGCAAAGATCTTCAACCTTAACAGCTTAATTAGATCATCTGCTCAATTATTTTTATTGGTCTTTTCATCTCTTGAGAGGTTTATATATATTAATTGTCATTTAATCCGGTAAATAGTTAGGATTATATTTGTTAAAATAAGCTAAAATGATGATAATTTTGAAAATGATTAATATAATTTTTTATAGAGAATCCAAATCCTGGGTGGTTGATCCCAGCAACATAAATAATTAAGACTTTATTTGTGACTTTTTTTTATCATTTTTTAAAAAAAGTTTTTAAATACAAAAGTTTTTCAATACAGACTTATGAAGTTGTTCTTATTTCTGAACAAAACAGACTTAAATTTATTTATTCCTGCTGTGTTTTTTATAAAAAGTCAGGCTAATTAAAGAACAATCATATTTTAAGAATTTCAAAGCAAGCTGCATGAAACATATGCAAATATTCATTAATTAAGTGCAGTTTTCTTACTGAAACTAAAGCTTGATAAGACAACAGCTTCAAAAGTGGCCATCCTCGCTGGGAAAAAAATGACAGGCTTCCAGATTCAAAACCTCAGCGCTAAGTAACTTATAAATAATGCAGCTAATATTTGCCTTTGTTTGAGACAGTTGTTTTACTATTTTTTTACTAAAAAGTTTCTTTAAGAAGCATTAAGAAAGCTGTCCTAAGCGAATCCTTAGGCTTTGATTGGGACGGCTTTCTTACTGTTTCTTAAAGCAGATTTTTAATAAAAAAATTTAATTTTTGTACTAGAAAGCTTCTTTAAGAAGCTGTCTGTAAAGTTGTCCCAGTCTATTGATCAGGAGTTTTGACTATCAATTACGAGATCTTCGATTGAAATTTAATATTTATGATATGTATATAAATTTATCTTAATTATATCTACAAATAGACAAAAGGCAGACCTATAAATATTAGTTTCTGACAGACTTTAGACCGATTTTC
>NW_021318673.1:2759932-2836583 GCF_001605985.2 Dendrobium catenatum
TTTCATACGAAAAAGTTCGTAGTCATGCAAGAAAAAATTCAAACGGGATTGTTTAACTTCATTAGTGCCTTCATAGGTGATACACAACTTATCCAAAATTTCTTTACCAGTTTTGCAAGTAGAGACACGCATGTAATCCTCAGATTTTAAAGCACAGAAAAAGCAATTCAAACATTTTGCATTCAATTGAGCTAAATCTCGTTCATCAAAAGTCCATTCGGTAAAAGCAATTTCAGTTTTAACACCATTAATTTCACGAGAAGGTGGAGAATAACCTTCTTGAATAAGCATCCACATGCGATAATCAGTATATTGTAAAAACGTTGACATGCGGGTTTTTCAAAAATCAAAAAGTAAGTTATCGAACAGGGGAGGTCGGGTAATAGAATACCCTTCCGTAGTGTTACGATTCCCAAGGTTAGCCATGGATCAAATTTAAAAAGTTTTCAAACTTAAATTTTCGAATCCCACTCTGATACCACTTGAAAATATGTTAGGGATGTTAAGCCTTATGAACTTAGTCCCAAGCTAACCAAGAGGGGGGGGAGGTGAATTGGTATTTGAAAAAATTTCATTTCACAAAGAATAAAAACCAAAATCACACCATGAGAAAAAAACAATGCGTAAATAAAAGTGCGGAAGCAAGAAAATAAGAACACAGAGATTTATAGTTGTTCGGTCAACTTGACCTACGTCCACTCCTTGGAGGCACCCTCCAAGTATTGCACTATAAACGTGACTCTCCTTTAGCCCCCACGGCTAGGCGGAGAAGCCTTTACAAGAACCTCCTTTTTGCCACCCCGGCAAGGCAGAGAACCTTTCTCCTTTTGCATCCTCCTGAAACTGGCAGAGAACCAACAACCAGATCTTTACTCCTTACCTCTACCGACCCTTCCACGGACGAGAAACTCTAGACGAAGAAGAAGCAGAGCGATTCTTGAAGCAACCCTTGTGAATCCCCTCATAAGCTCCCCCTCACAAGATCCACTCTCTCTCCCTCTCTCTCTCTTTCTCTCCTCAAAACCTTCTCAGGTCAAGGCAGAAGCCAAAGGTTTTTCAAAACGTTGAATAAGAGCTCTTAAATAGAAGAGCTTCAAAGGAGCTCATTAATTGCAAGTTGCCGACATTATCGTCCAGGCCGATATGAACATCGGCCTGGCCGATCCGTACAAATCTTAGAAGATCGTCCAGAGCACCGCCCTGAATGCAAACTGGACGATTTAAAATTGGCTTGATCGTCCAGGCCGATCTTACGATCGTCCCGGTCGATCAGTCCAAATCAGAAGAAAATCGTCCAGAGCATCGCCCTGAATTCGAGCTGGCCAATATTTATCGTCCTGAAGTAACCAAGGTTTTTGAATAGATCGTCCTGGCCGATCCTGCGATCGTCCATGATGATATGATCGTATCAATCATCCTTAATTACTCCCTTGATTTTCTGATCAATTAAGGCATAATTTGAGAATATCGTCTAGGCCGATCAATGATCGTCCTGGCCGATAATTTAAAAATACAGTATACCTTAATTGTCTATGGCGGCAACTTCTTTCTATTTTGAGCTTATCGTTCTGTCTGATACACGTATCATCTAGGCCGATCTTTTAATGATGGCTTCCTTAATTAAGAATCTTTATTTAGACTTTCTATTTTAAGTCTGATCGTCCAGGACGATGTAAATATCGTCCTGGTCGATATAAGTAAAAATAGAAATTCTAAGTCTCTCAAGTGTGTGTGTAGGGTTACTTAGCATCAGTCTCTTTGACAATTATAAATAGACTCAATAAGAGAAAAATAAAGTACAGACTGACTCAATCCTAGACCTACGCAATCTTGAACTGGCTTCGTCTGTTCGTCCGATCTTCGATTTCTGAAAAATTAGAAGCAACATGCAGTCCAAGAGAATCAATAGTGTTTGTCAATCATCAAAACATAAGTCATGAAAATAGATTTGCAACAATAAATACCACCACATACATCTGCCTACCCTGCCTACCCTTACGATGAAATAATTCAGAGGCTCGAGTGATTAGAAACTCGGCTGGACTATCACATTCAACTACAACAACAACAACACAAGGAAGAAATAGAATGGTTTGGAGAAAATTTTTACAAAATTGAAGATCAATTCATATCCATCCAAAAATATTTTCAACAACCACCATTACTACCACCTGATTAGAATGTCTTATTTTTTGTGCTTGTTTGTTGTGTTATTATTTTATGTCTTGTAATGTTCATCTTTTTTTATGCTCCTACTTTTTCTGGTGACATCAAAATGGAAAAAAAATATATGTTTAAGTATATGTTTTATTTTAATAGAATCTTTTGGGTGTTTTTTTATTTTCTATTATTTTAATTTTTTATCTTTAATTTTGCTATTTTAATTCTATGCTTTAAAAAATGCAATGACTAATTTTTTAAATCTCTCACTTAATGAGGGGGAGTTAAGGAGAAAAGAATTTTATTTTACCTATAAACCAACATTATTTTTCATCATCAAAAAGGGGGAGATTGTTACAATCCAAGATCCCTAGTCTATAATTTTGATTATGATAAGCATTATTGATTGAATTATTATTTTTTCTTAGTGGAAATTTTGGATATTTCTTTATTTGTGAGCACTAATATTGAAGGTAAAATATACACTGCTCAAAGCTACTAGAAGCTCAAGACTATGTTGAATAGGATGTCAAGTAAAATAGTATGTACTTCTATTTTATTATTTTATTATTTTATATTTCTTAAGTATGGCAACATAAGAGTGTATGCAATTGGATGATCATGCAAACACACATAGGGGGAGTGAGAAAATATTAAAGTTATATTTTTTATATTAATCATAATGTATGACTTATAATCATACTATACTATCAATTAAAGGAAGAATAGGCTTAACGGCTAATTAAATCATTAGTTTTTATAAACTAATCATAATGTACGATCTTTATCGTACTGTGCAATTTGTTATGATCTAAAAACCATTGATGCTAGATAAATTAAGAATGATATTTAAAAATTGAATTTTGAACTGATCGTACTATACAATTTGATTTGTATTGTATGAAAATTTAAAATCTTACTTACTTAAAGTATCTCCCATGATTAGCTAATCTAATCATAGTTTAATTAATAAAAGCAATTTGTACTTTATGATCTTTAATGCACCATACGATTGGTAGAGACAAAATTTAGTCATCCCAAAGATCGTACCAAATGAAATCATGATTTGTTAACTAATCATACATATGATATTCATATCATACTAGACGACCAACTTGAAAGTAACTAATTGTACTATATGATGATAGCATAACATAATGATTGATAGATATTATTTCTAATTGTCCTGTACGAATAGAGAGAAAGAAAATAGATCATATTAGATAATCTTTAGATCATACTGTACAATGTGTTTGAAAAATTGAACGGTTTATCTATATGGCTGCTTGCATCATACTAGATGGGTCATGTTTTTAAACTGATTGTATTGTTTGAAGTCTAATAGTACTATACGAACATTGATGTTAAAGTTAAATTTGTAGGTTTTCTTGAAGCTTAATACTTAAGCAATATTTTTAAAATCCCTTAAACATAAGAGATGAATGTGTGATTGCTGAAGGAACTCTAAGAGAGGAAATTTTGAGAGAAATTTAGGATTTGAGATGAAGGAGAAGGTGAGTTTGAGCATGAGGGAGAAGAAGTGTAAAGAGATCACACGATTGCTACGGGCTAGCTACACCCTTGCTCCTATCGCCTTAGTGAGTCCTTGAAGGCTCTTATTGGAGAGAAGCTTGGAAGTCTAGTCTATGAGGTACTCTACCTTCTCTAAGAGATAGAAAAAGATTTGGGTTCTCTTCCTTCTCCAAGAGGGAGAAAATTGATTCATGGTCTGCGGCCGTCACTGGGGAAGGAGACATAGCTTCTAACACTCCACCGCATTAGGTTTTTTAAAAGCGAGTATGTGTCTCTGCCTTACTATGGGAGCAAAAGGACAGTCACATTATGTTAGTGAAATACCTTGAGTAGAGGACTCCGAGGAGTGGACAAAGGTCCAGTTTGATCGAACCACTATATAATTTCTAGTGTACTTTTCCATTTTCTGCATTTTTATCTTCCTATAATTTTTTTCTTAATATGTTGCATTTTTTTTGTTTTAATCTTATCAGTCAACTGCACTGAGTTTAAAATTTTTGCTACAAGAATATTTGCATGTGTTAATAATGAAAAATAACTTTTATATAAATTGGTTCTAAATGTTATTTTAAGTAATCTAGCTTAATCAAGTTTTTAAGTTCATTAGTGGCTAAAGCAAATAGTAGTATTCTTGTTTAGGGTTAGGCTCTATGGAACCAGAATAATGAGTACTTTATTTTAAAATTAATTTAGGGTAAAATGACCACTTTATAGGGAGTATTTAATGTTTAAACCTCCACTATAGTTTAAATTTTACTCCATAATCAATGGTCGCATCTTTGGAAAGGTTGAACTAGGGTATATTACTCACATCCCCTAATATTTTTTAGCCTTGGTGATTACCCTAAGGTTTAAAATTAAATTTCTAAAATTATGAGTCATTATTTGGCCTAAAACCTTAGAAATTTTTTTCTACTAATATATTGAGCAATAGGGAACAATTCTTCTATGAAATGTTTATTTCAATGTAAGGGTTATAAAGTATAAATTTCAAACCTTGTTGAATAATATAAACAACTAGGTAAATCATCTTAGGGTTACATCTAATAGGGATGAAACTCAAACGTAGCACATTTAGTGATATGATAAACCCTAGGAACAAATTTCATTTTAGTTAGAATCCATTAGGTAAGTTTATTATCAAATCCTAATTTAATTCTTTATTTTGGAGGTAAATTTTTAAAATTAATAAATAACTAAATAAAAATTATAAAAAAATGAAATATTAAACAACTTTAAATCAACCATTCAATCAAGAAAATTTAAAATGAAACTATAATTTTAATTGAAATCAAACTAATTTTAAATAATAATTAATTAACTAAATTTATAATAAAATTAAATATTAATCCAACTAATTCAAATTTCTTAGGAATTAACATGAAATATTAATAACTAATGGTATCAATCTCTTGAATATTTAAGTTCATTTGATTATCAAAACTCAAACTATGTTCCTTCTATAAGGAGAGAATTTAATAAATAAATAAATAATCAATTAATATTAATAGATCATAAATAAATTGAATAAATTCAATTAAAATCAGGGAAATTTAAATCAATTTTAAAACATAAAAATTAAAACCAAATCTACTTAAATTATCTCACTTAAACTCAAGTCGACTAAAGTAAACAACTCCAACTTAAAATTAATACACAACTCACTTAATAAATACTTAAATCAAATTAAGAAGGCATCCATGTATTATTTTGATTCCTTTGAAGGATACAAATGCATTTAATTCATAGGTATTTATTACATATTTAACAAATAAAATCTTTTTTTTTTTTCGTATGCTTGAATCATTTTGGAAGGTATATGTGCATTTGATTCATAAGGCTTGGATGCGGGCTTGAGTGCTTCAATGTAATTTGGTGAATCTTAACTAACCCATTCTTTATAAAACTATTTCAAAACATCAATTAAAATACTCAAAATAAACTTCATGGACTTTATACAACCAATCTATATGGGGGAATGGATGTATATTACATTTATGAGCCTTATGACTCATAGGTTATTAGCTTCTATACTTTGCCGTCATTAGCTTACATGATTTTTTAAAATTAAATGATCAAAATCAAATAATTTAAATATTTAATAATAAAATACCAAATCATTAAGGCTCGAATTCATATTAAAAAATACCCTTTGGCCTTTAATAAACAAACAACTTAAAATCCATACAACAAAAATAATAAAACCTCTTTAGATATATCAAATTTACACAACCTTCTTCACTTGCTGAAGATGATTTGCTATGACAACTGATTATAACTTAGGCTAGCCCAATAGTTATTTTGGTGTGATGCAAATGCCTTTTCCCTAAGGGTACCCTTTATATGTCTATTTACTTTCTTTACTCTAGATGTCTAATCATTCATGATCATTTTTCTTTTGACACACTTTAAATTTATTAAATTATATACACTTGTATTACACTATACATGTATTGCATTTACATATTCATGTGGCCTCTTTTCTTCAGTACAAGAGTCAAAGTTGAATGTATCTAGATACAAATGAAAATGCAAAAGTCAAATGTAGATGGAAAGGTCTAGATTATTTATTTAGATTGTGTATAAAGAGTTGTAAATTTTAAAAGTATTTATTCTAAGCATAGGGCTCTAAAAATAGATGCTTTCTCTATTTTTGAGAAGTATTATCTTTTGAAATCATATCAGATATATGAAGTTAGTAGACCATAAGCAAGTGCATTGGAACTTATATTTATAGGACTAGAAATCTATGCCCGTTGTGTTAGAACTTGTCCACCATACTTTTATACAGACCCTGGATTGAATTTCCATTTCAAATAAATAAATAAATTTTTTTATTTATACATTGCTTTCATACATCATTGCATTAGGCTACTTCGATGTATTTGCATATTAAAGTAATGATTAAAGTCTCTATATTAAAAATCTTTTATTTCATATTAATAAAGTCGTCATAGCTTGTATTCATAAGGTGATTATGTTTTTAAGGATATTAGCTAATAGCTCTCACTCCAAGCAAACATAAGCCTCAATTTCACATACCTCAACATCTCCTATTTAGGAGGGTTAACTAAATTCTAAATTCAAACTAAATCTAAATCTTCTCTTTTTTTCTTTTTCTTTTTTTCTTTTTTTTTTTTGAAGAATGCAACATTGCATTAATAAAGCTTATTACAACCTACTTAAAGAACCACATCCATCACATTTGTTCTTTAACAAGTTAAACAGTGAAGAATGAATTGAACTAGAAATAAAAACATCCTAAACAAAAGAACTACATAAAGCAAATTTGGCACATAAATCAGCCACCTTATTCGCCTCTCTAGATACATGATGGAAAACTACATTATTGAGATCATTAAAAAAGGAAAACTATTTATTCCAAACCCTTCCTTGCTGCCAATTTTAATTCCTCATTGAATCTTGAAGCATTTTCTTAATATTTATGTTATCTCCTTCAATCACAACACCCTTGCATTGAAACATCCACTCTTGGAAGTGTTCTCTAACTAATTTGACGGCTTCTAATTCCAATTGGGAAATATCCCAATGAAGCAAATGCTTACCATATGCTAATAAACCTCCCTTTATGATCCCTTATGACTCCTCCAACTACTGCATTATTAGATTCCATGATGAATCCATCTATTCCTCACTTTAATCAAATCTTCTCCAAGTTGGTAGATTGATAAAGTCAAACCTTTAATCAAATCTTTATACATTTGAAAAATCTATTCCTCACTTTAATCACGAGTTTTCGCTTGGAATATATAATTACCTATAGAGGCTTGTCTCTATTGAAGGTCTAGAACCAATATTAAAATAAACACTATCTTAGTTATTTCCTAAGGTATAGGTAAAATCTTTTGGACACAAATTATACCATATCCTTGGTTAGTTTTACTTTCAAAATGATAGGTGAATATTTCATTTATCTTTTGGGATAAATTAAATTATAAAGAATTTATTTATGAAAATAATTTAGTTTCTTGTTTCAAGTAGATAGTGAAACATTAGTCTATCTCTCAAGGAAGTATAATATTGGCTATGTGATCACCATTTATTTATCCACAATAATCATCGACCTTTGTAGTTGGCGCCACCACCATCCCGGACATGGTCGTATTTCAAATATAAGTTTTACTTCTTTTACAAGGGGCTAACAACGACAAAGTTTTTCATATAAATGATTTTAGTTTATATTATATTTAAAATACTCATAAATTTTAAATTCCTCCAACCAAATAGAGTTATTGGATTTATTTGTTGTCATATAGTATTTATAGTTAGAATATATAGTATTTATTCGTGTAATATTTTTTCATTATTAAGAATATTCTATTTTATATACTTCTTATATTTATTTATTGTCTTTATATAGTTAAATTCTTATTTGTTTAATAGCAATCAAATAAAGATTTATCCTTTTATAATTTATACTACTACAATAAATAAGAGCCATTCTCACGATAAAAATTGGCAGAGCAGAGCCGTGGAATTTCTATTAGTTTGTAATGGCTCAACGCTTAAATATTTTTTGGCAAGGATTTGCCGTTGGTTTCAAACCTTTATCCACTAGTTCTAAGTGATAGAATGCTTCGACACCTAGCCTGTTAGAAGCATGTAATTAGAAAAGATAAGTTTAGCTTCAGCCGTCAAAAGTACATTATTTATTTTCTTCTCAACTTTGCATAAAGTTGTGAATTATTGATCTTCTCAAATAAATGCTTTTTAGATGCAAGAAATAATATGTACAATTGTAAAAAGTTTGGAACCGCATAAATAAAACACTCTTTAAATTATTTTTCTGTTAATAAATTTTTTAATAAAAATAATTAAAAAAATTATTAACAGAAAAATAATTTTCTTAATTTTTTTATGTTTATTATAATTATATTTTCATAAGAAAAAATAAATAACCAAGAAAATTATGAAGCGTTGCGACCCTAGGCTATGAAAGGTCGGGGTATTGAACAAAAAAAAAGGGTAACACCACAAAATTAAGAAAATTTTCATAAGAACCCAAACCCATTTTATAAAAATAATTATAAATTTATTAAAAGCCAAAATAATTTTCTTAAATTTTTTGTATGTATATTATAATTATCATAAAACCATTATAAATAATTTAGTTATTTTGAATTTTTTTAAGTTTATATTTTAAAATCACATTATATATATTTTAAATAAATTATATTAAATATATTAATTATTTTTATCTTTTAATATATTAACTATTTTAAATAGTAGTTACTATCTGCATTAATATAAATATAAAATATCTCACATATTTATATATTTTGCAAAGGTGGCCTGGTGGTTTGGTGGAGAGCAGAAGTTCAGAAGGGCGGGGGTTCGAACCTCTACGTGCATGCGTTGCGGGGGCGGATCACGCGGGTCACGGGTTGAGCCAGACGGGTCACGAGCTGAGCCAAACGGAGTCACGGGTCACGATTCAAGGGCTGGTTAGACCAGTTGGCTGGACAGCAAGGGTGGGGGTTGGGGGCTTCAACGGACAAATTTTTTTTTTCTTTTTTCTTTTAATTTCTGGCACAGTTTATTTTCACCGGAAATATTTCCGACAAATTTTTCGCAGGAATTTCGCTGAAAATTTTTCCGGTGGAAAGTTTTGCGCCGATAAAACTTTTCTGACGCGCGTCAAGTTGGCGTAAATATTTCCGTTGGAAATACTAATTTCCGGCGGATTTTGACCATTTTCCAACGAAAAATTGACGCCGGAAATTGATATTTTTCCTGTAGTAAACAGCTAAAAGTATTCATCTAAATTGAATAATTATTTTGGTTGCAAATTTAAAAGGTCTATGCATAAGATAAAGAAAGTTGCTACCAATGGTATTTAAAGTTTCAGAATTTTACATTTCATTTTGTTTTGTGAAGAATCTGACGGATCAATGCATGTACCATAAGATTTGGGGGAATTTTTTTTTTTTTTTTTTTAGCCTTATATGTAGATGATATATTTTTTGACTAGCTACTTCGATTTGTTTTGGTTTGATCCATGATGTGAAATAGTCTTTCTAACAAAATTTTGATAACAAAAGCAAGGGTGATGTCACTTATGCTATTGGTATAAAAATCCAAAATGACAGATACCAAAGCATAAAGGAATCCTATATAAACAAAATAAGAAATATATATCAATAAAATTTTTGAGTGATTTTAAATGTGAAATTGCTTACCAAATGTGACACATTTAATTTAAACCAATATCCAAGAAATCAACTGAAACATTAGCAGGCGCAAAGAGAATCATTTGGTACGTATTTTAAGTGACAAAAGACTACATGCTTATCCCTAAGAAATATAAAAAATATTGAATTTCTCTTATACCTTTTATTATGTGATGTTTTTGTTTTTTTCACTGATCATATTTTGTAGAGTTGGGAAGATCTTTTGGTTTTGTTGTTCAGCTTTCTCTTTTGCAACTTTTGCACTGGTTTATATCCCCATTTGTTAGTCGTTTGTAATATTATTTTTCAATTTATATAAAATTTGGCTATGCATCTAACTTCCCACCAAAAAAAGTTTCTTGATTTGGAAACCTCTTTCACTTGGCGTATGCAATCTTTCTTTCTGTCATTTTTTATTGATTTCAACAATTAGAAAATATCAAGTAAAACTGCCTACGCTCATTGGTTCGATTTCCAGCAACTTCTATTCTTCAGATATCTACAATTTTTTATACGCACATCCAATGCAAATACAATAAATTTAACAATTAAAATAACCAACAAAAATTGTTAAATGGAAAGCACAACTTACATTGAATTCCGCAGCAGGTTCCATCCTCTTCTTCTTAGCAAACATATTACCATAAAATTTTGCTTCCAGCTTCTTGTTAGACCCCTTCCATTTTCTCCTTCAAGGTCCTGTATTTAAGATTTACATCCCTGACAGATGTAACACCACATCATTAAGAAAAATATTCATAAGAAATGAATCAGCATCATGAATGCCACAACAACTAATCCTCGACAAATACAAAACTTGGCTCTAAAGCTATGCTTAATAAATCAATCATTCCCTCTCATCAGCCATTCTAATATTAATGTTCCTCATGCCTTCAACATTAACTAGTGCAACCATCTTGAAGGCCCATCATTTAACTTCTTTGCATAAAATTTTGCTCACACAGGTAGAAGAATCATTCAATCAATTAAACCAATCTAATTCTCATTCTACTTGCTTCATGAACTTAATGATCATAAATTTTTTAATAAATAATATTTATTGAAAAAAATAATTAGATAAAAATTTTATAAAATCTCAAGTCAAAACAAAAGTCAATTTAAAGAAAAGAAAAAGAAAAATTAAACGGCTGTTAAACATATCATTATTCGCAAACGGCTCTGTTCAAATTAAAAATATTCGACTCAACTATGAAAAGGGTAATCAAATTTAAATAAAATTTTGAACATATTTTAGTAATGAGCTAAACACAAATAAAATATGTTCAATCAAGATCAGCTCATTAACAGTTCAAATTATATGAATGTCAAAAAATATCGCAACAGGTTAAGAAGAAAAAACATGGGCAGTATCAACACTCCAAAGCGAGAAGAAAACCATAGCAACGTATTGGAACATCATAATTTCACAAAAGTATGTTTCATTTGAAGAATTCAAACATCAAGCTAGTAATTTGTTCAAGAACAAATAAGAAAGAGGATGGATAACTCAAAACTATGATATTCAACTCATGAAAGCAAGGCATAAATTGCGAAATTACATTTCATTTCTCAGCATTCCTTTCATCCAAGCAGTCAGCTAGCATGCATGGAACAACATATGGACAACAAAACTAGTCAGATACATAATGATGATGCAGGCCAAAAATGAGCATCTATTTCATAGATCTTAAATATGAATATCAATGTCTTATTGAGCTTTATTATTAACATCACGAAGAAAGAATATGCAGATAATTAGTTGATAATTCACGGAGGAAAGAATCTAAAAAGATGAACAATAAACATCAACCTCAAGAAACAATGCCGGTTTTCAGAAGAAAAAAATGCCGGTTTTCAGAAAAAGAAAGCTTTCATATTGTTTATGGAAACTAGAAAAAACACTAAGAAGTCTACTTCAATAGTGTAGCGTCCTAAAATATTCGCGGTGGTAGAGAGTGATATAATTTAGCGTCTTAATTTTCTATGAAGATCCAGCACACAAACAGGAAAAAATAATATGGTTATAGCATTTATAAGAGACAACAAAATTTTTATTTGGAAAATCCTAAGAGGAGAAAAATCACAAGGCCTAGCCCGATTTGAATTAATCCATTAGTGCTAACAATTGATTACAAATGAGGCCCTTCTTTAGGAGGAAGGTCATTGCTCGAAGTTGCAAAAATACATCATATATAGTGCATTATATGGTAGAAGTTGGAAGAATCAATGTTGATATGTTCGTTTGAGCGGCAGGACTATAGTCAGCGAGCGATGTAGGTCCGATGGACTGTAGTCGATGGGCGACAAGGATCAGGAGGACTGTAGTCAATGAGCGACAAAGATTGGGATGATTGTAGCAGGCGGGAGACAGAGGTCAGGATAATAGTAATCGGTGGATAACAGAGGTCAGAAGGATTGTAGTAAACGGGCGACGGAGGTCGGAAGATCTGTAGTCGGCAAAGGACGGAGGTCAGAAGGACTGTAGTCGGCGAGCGACGGAGATATGGAGGACCTTATTCGGTGGACGACGAAGGTTCGAAAGATTATATTCAGTAGAAGGATCGTAGTCGACCGATGTCGGTGGTCAGAAGGACCGTAGTTGATGATGGTTGTTGGAAGAACCATAGTCGGTGGGCGATAGTGGTTAGAAGGATCATAGTTGGCAGCAACGATGGTCGAAAAGACCATAGGTGATCGACAGGCGACGCTGGAATTCCGACGGCGCTCAGGAAGAACTTTGGTGATGGTCAACTGACGGGCGGAAATCCAACAACGGTCGACAGATTGGCGAAAGTCCGATGGTGGTCGGGAAGAAGTCCGGCAGTAATCGGCAAACTAGCAAAAGTCCGGTGATAATAGAGATGAAATACAGCGATTGTTGTCAGACTGGAGGAAGTTTGACGGTGGTCGGTGGACTGGCAGATGTCTGACATTGGTCGATGGATTGGCGGATGTCCGGTGATGGTTGAGATAAACAACAGCTATGGTTGGCGGATGCGCAGAAGCTCGGCAGTGGTCGGTGGACTTGCAGAAGTCCATTGTTGGTTGGGAAAAACTCCGACAGTGATCGGAAGGAACTCCGAATGTGGTCGGAAAGAACTCCGGCGGAAATCAAGAGGAACTCTGGGGGTGGTCGACATGAACTCCATCTGCGGTCGGAAGGAACTCCGTCAGTTGTTGGTAAGAACTCCGACGATGGTTGGGAGGAACTTAGGCAGAGGTCGAGAGGAACACCGGCAGTGGTCGGCATGAACTCCGACGGTTATCAGTATCAAGAGAACTCTCAAACTCCTCCCTTCCTTTCCTTCTTCTCCCCTCGATCCTTTCCCCCTCTTATGAGAAGAATGGAGGTTATTTATAGTTTGTTGAGAGTAACATGGCTTGTAAATATGGGGATGATCATGGTCAAGATGGGAGTGGTTTGAATAGACTGCTAATATTGATCCCCATGATCGTGGACTGTTTAATGATTATTTGAATGTCTTAATGACATCGGAATTCAATGATCCTGGGCTGATTGGATTCCTCTCGTCATGCCGCTTGATTCGACTATTAGCATGTCATGTTTGGAAACCATTTGTTAATTCAGGTTATGATTTGAACCATTCAAATGCGCTTTGGGTCTTTGATTTGGACTCATTTGGGCTCGGATTGAGTTGAAGTTGGTGTCGTTGGATTCGTAATTTTGAGATGTTCAGTTCAATTGTAAGTTTGCTTAAATCAAAATTTATATGGTCTCCAATTTAATTTTTTATGTTTCCAACTTGATTTTGCCTCAAGATTCATTCCTGATCAAGTTAATTTTTTACTGATATATCAAATAGGATATAGTCTGCCAAATTATTTGAATGTAAGAAATCCAAACCTTACAACATTGCTCATATGCAGAATCTATCAGTCATCCATGAGTAAACTTTTAAAGCACATAAGATGAGAATTCTCTTTCATACTATACACTAAAAGAAAGTGGCGTATGACATCCAAAATATTTAACTCCTTGGTCACATACAGAAAGGAGAATTTATAAAGAAAATTGCAGCATATTTAATGAAATAGACCTACCTAATAAGCACTAGATGAGCACTTGTATATAGCAACAATAATGTTTATTGATTTATTCATTTCAGCACAATCACCAACATATATATGATTTTAAACCTTCTTCAAGCACACAACGTATCATGCTAATTAAAAGACCAATACCCAACCCACATAAACGTATTTTATATAAATCAAGATCATAAAATTCTACTATCATAAATTAACAAAATTGTAAAGATAGCACATCTTCGAATATATCTAAACCTGTTCAATCTCAATTGGAATCACCTCTGATGTAGGCGACTACATAGCCCAATTCACCACCAACGACCTGCACACTGGACAATTTCGTCGCCGCCGTAGCCAAAGATCCACACAAGGTGAATGAAATAAATGCCTACACTCTGGCAGAAGCCTCAATGTTGTGTCCTCCCCCTCATTCTCCTCATAGTCGACAAGACAGATAGAACAGCAATTGGCGTTGACTCTTGGCTTCAACATAGGTGAGTGTAGGCCAAATCCTGAGCAAAGTGTTGTCCATCTCCATCTCGGCATTGTGTTCGGGTTGAAGGGGAGGGACAACAATCGAGTAATTTCAGACTAAGTAGGCGATATAGGTAATGGTAGTGACAAGGAAAAGGGTGGCGATGACGATGGCGATGGAGTAAATCATCGTGGAGTGTGTACGATTTAGCAGATGCAGGCAGCTGTTGGCGGAGACCGTTTCACGAGCACTTGCTCGATTTACGGATAGGCAACGAGGGATGAGGACGGTCCCAGCTGGGTTGATGGTTTGTGAGGGAGGAAGTTGCGATAGAAGTGTGGGTGTGCGGTGGCTGACAGGCGATGGCGGTTGCTGGAATAGGAACAGGTCGGTGTTGAGCTACAGGCTGGACGTCGAGTCCGCCGGCAGATGGTTGGAGGGTGTAGCTAATAGCATTCTCGTGTATCAAGCCTTTCTAGCGCCTCTTTTCTTGACCTGATAGGGCAAATTGGTAGGAATGATCGTGCAGGAGGTTGTTGGAGATGCAGGATAGGTAAGAGGAGGGGGGATCAAAGCATTCGGCCACGCTGCTTGCCGAAGTCGATGACACGGTCCCTCGTCAGGAAGTTGAAGTAGGCGGCGGAGATTAAACGGCTTTGGGAGGATTAGGTTGGTCGTAGAGAGGAGAGGATGTGGGATGAGCTTGGGAGAGGAGAAGACACCGACGGAGCCACGGAGGCCGAGGGCACGCACTAGGGGTGGGTGGTCCATTGCAGCCAAGAATCGAAGAGCCCTGCAGAGAGAGAGAGCAGGGTAAGAAGTGTCGGACGTCTGGCTTTGTAGAGTGAAGAGAAAGGGTATGCCCTACATCGCGCTCATGTGCTCTCCTAAGCAGAAAAATCTTAACGTGTGAAACACCTTGTATAAATTAATAGTTGTTAAGGCTTGACAGGTAACTCAGTTCTTCAATTTAGATTATTTCATATGATCAAATTCTTTATTTTTTTATTTTGTTCCTAGTTTTAATGTTATCTTATAAATTATCAATTTTGACTTGTGTTATTATTATTTAAAGAATTCAATTTAGCAACATGTAAATGTTATTTTTTTCAGTTCGTATTTAATTATTTTTTTCCAGCATAGACATTAGTTTTTGATCTTGTTGTACGTAAAAGTTTCCTAATATGATAAGGTAAGTGTTAGATTTTATTTAAACTAAACAATATCAAAGTTAGTTTAGGAAATTAAATATTGATAATGAAATTTACATAAATTAACTTTGATATTGTTTAGAAATTTAATTAAATATTGATAATGAATATTTACCTAAACTAACTTTGAAATTAAATATTGATAATGAATATTTACCTAAATATTGATAATGAAAATTTAATTTCGTAAATATTGATAATGAATATTTAAACTAAACAATTTCAAATTTAGTTTAGGAAATTAATTAAATATTTGATAATGAATATTTACCTAAACTAACTTTGAAATTAAATATTGATAAGGAATATTTACCTAAATATTTATAAAGAAAATTTAATTTCATAAATATTGATAATGAATATTTAAACGAAACAATATCAAAGTTAGTTTAGGAAATTAATTAAATATTTGAAAAGGAATATTTACCTAAACTAAATTTGAAATTAAATATTGATATTGATCTTATACCTAAATATTAATAAAAAATATTTAATTTCCCAAACTAACTTTGATATTGTTTTGTTTAACAAAAATCTAACATTACATTACCATATTAGGAAAATATGTGCATACAACTAGATCAAAAACTAATGTCTATGCTGGAAAAAAAATAATTAAATTCGAACTGAAAAAAAAAAACATTTAGATGTTGCAAAATTTAATTCTTTAAATAATAATAACACAAATCAAAATAAAAAATCTCTAAGCGAACATTAAAAGTACGAATAAAATAAAAATACCGAATTTGATCATATAAAAAAAAATCTAAATGGAAGAACTTAGTTACCTCTCAATCCTTAACAACTATATTACATGGAAGAATGATTTTCGTAATTACTCAGCTTAAAGCTGGTTTTTATATACGCGGTCAAACCCAATCATCGCAACGCTACCATAGCTAAATTTCTACGCCTTCAGCAAAGCTTATACATTTCTCGAAACTGGTTTGGCAAATGGGCAAATGCGGTGGGCAAGTGGATGATAAATGAGACCAATGAAATGGGGCATTTATTTGACTTTGCCAAATTGTTTGGAGCATTTCAATGAATGCCTCATTTCATTTAGAGCATTCGCTTCTAACTAATTTTAAATTATTAGGTGCTACTACTACTAATTTCAATTTAGCAGCCACTTTTTCTTAAAATTTAACCTTTTTGGCATCTGTCTTCTAAACTTTTTTTTTTTCATTTTAATATTTTATTATAAGTTAATTTATTTCGGGATGATAGTCCAAACCTATAATGATGGCGAGAGTGATATGTAAGCAGGGTTTTTTTTAATGGGGGACAAAATAATACTTGTCATTAAATTATTATCAAAATATAATTTTTTAAGTTATCATAAATCATGAGATATGTTTTTAATAAAAAATACAATAAAAATTATATTTTATTATGTTATAAAGGAATAGATATATTACTCTATATCTTATTATTCATTAAAAAATAAATATTTTTCTAATAAAATTGGTAATGAAGTAAGTTCAAATAACTTAATTTTATAATTGAGATTATATTATTTGAATTAATTGAATTAAGTCTTAATTTAAACTATATTTAGATTAATTATATTTAAATTATAAGATAATATTCTACAAAATTCTAAATTAATTTGACATAATGATTCACATTTAGTTAAAAACAGGCTAGTTTAAAATTAAATTTAACTTTTATATTTTAATTGTAATATTAATATAGTTTAAATGCATTGATTTTAATTATTGGATCAGTGGGGGCCCGTGCCCCCATGGCCGCCACTATAGATCTGCCTATGTTTGTAAGGTGATGACGTATAACGATGCTGATGAGTAAAGTTTGGCCACATTAATTTTAATTATTATTATTTTTTTAAATTAAATTTGGGTTTATCTGTTATAAATGTAATCCCCTTCTTTATATATAATTTTAGGTTAGAGAGATTATGTAAGCTTATGGATGATAACAATTTAATGATACAATATGTAAACAAAAAAATCATAATATGACCTTATTAACATAGGCTTCGCTTGAGAGAAGTTTTTTAATGTCTCCTACAACAGCTTTCTAGTTAAAAAAATATTTGAAGCAATGAAAAGCAATCAGTGTTTAAAAACTGTCCAAAATGAAGCTTTGGTACGAGAGGGATTTGACCTCTATCATTAGCTAAATTGGAGTTTAGTTTCCTAGTATTCTTTTTTTTTTTTTTAAATGTGCAGAAACTTTGCATTTAGAAGGAAACAAGTCTAATTACAATTGATAAAAGGGTAACATTCCTCATTGATTAAGTCTATCAAGGAGGTCGGGATGTTACCAAAAGAAAAACTATCAAAAATAAAACTTCCATTTAATGCCAAAGTAACACAAAAATTAACTACTTTATTACACTCCCTATTAACATGATAAAAAATGACATTATTGAAATCATTAAGGAAGAAGAGCTCCTTGACCGGCCAATTCTCCAAGTGCCAATCTATCTTCTTCAAAGAATCTTAAATGAATGTAATCACGTTGATATTATCATGCTCAATGATAAGTCATTTACTTTCAAGCATCCAACCTTGGATGAATTCCCTTATAGGTTGGATGAATTCCCTTATAGATATAACTGCTTCCATTTCAAGTTGATCAACATCCCAATGTACCTTATTCTTACCAAAAGCAAGAAGAAGTCTACCTTTGTAATCTCTAAAAATCCCACCAATACCAGTCCAATTTGAGCTCAACAATGAGGCATCAACATTAATCTTGATCCAATCTAGTGGTGGAGGGCACCAAGCTCTCTGAAACTCCCATGGGAGATTAGCAACCCAGCTATTTAGATATGGAGAAGATTTCAACATTGCTAAAGAAAGAACATTAGCCGCCATCATAGAACTAGAAATAGCAGCCTTCCCGAGCTTTACTATATTTCTGTTTTTCCAGGACAAAAAACTGCAACACAGTAAATTCTAGCCATACCAGCATTCCGGCCAGAACTTCTTCTCAGCTCCTCTAAACAGCAGTCCAATGATTGAAACAAAGGGACATAAAATCTCGTTCTTTAATTTTAGAAATAACATCCACAAGATACTTGCAATGAACCACAATGTGTTCATAATTCTCCACCTCCTGACATCCTATAGCATAAGAGTCATCAACAACAAGCCTTCGAAATTTGAGAAAATGATTAGTAGGAATAGCAAACTTACTAAGTCGCCACCAAATAATTTCCACCTTAGTGTTGAGCTTTAGATTCTTAAGCCATTTGTAGAAGCCACCATCATCTTCTCTACATCTCCCTTTCATCACTTGATCATATGCCAACGTAGAGATTGATTTACCCGAGTAATTGTACACGGTCTCCATCTGATCCTCCTTCTGGATATAGTCAATATGCACTTGCCTGATTAACTTGACAAGTTCTTCATGAAAGAAAATCAGCAGCTTCGTTTCATCCCACTCACCTTCAACAGAGATAAGCTGTTGAACCTTCATACCCTCCAAAGATCCACAATCTACAAAAGTCTGCCAAGCATTAATACTCTTGTTCAGCAGCCAAACATCACTTAAGACATTAATTTTATCCCCTCTACCCACCTTCCATTTGACAATGTGTTTAAGATGTTTACCTCCATCCTTCATAATTTTCCAAGCACTAGAAGAACTCTTCTTGCAAGTTCCATTCAAAATATTATCACCATATTTAGCAATGAGTGTTCGGTGAAGTAAAGAATCCGGATTTTGGATGCAAATCCAAGCCAGCCTTGCCCATAGAGTATCGCCTCTGATAACAGCAGACTGCACCCCAGCCCACCTTCACCTTTTGGTTTACGGATCTCATCCCAAGCTACATAGTGCAATCCCTTTCTCCCATCTGGTTTGTGCCAAATGAATCTCCTGCACATTTTCTCCAATTCATACAACACTTTCTTAGGAATGAGAGAGTGTGTAAGAACAAAATTCGGCATAGATAATAAAGAAGTCTTTATGAGGGTAATTCTACCTCCCAAGTATAAAGATTTCTTCCCCCGCACATTCAATATATCTGTCACATGGCTTAAAAGGTCTTGAAAATCTGCCATACGCAATCTCCTTAATAAGATCCTAATACCCAGATAATGCAATTCCTTCACTGTTTTCAAACCAAGAATTCTTGCCACCTTCTTCTTATAAGATCTCCTAACAACCTTCCCAAATATGATTTGGTACTTGTTGACATTAACTCTCTAACACTTCCATTTACAAAATTCTTCCACTATACTCTTCAAAAATCGTTCCAAAGAAGTGGTTACTTGTAAAAATACAAGCACATCATCAGCATAAAGAAGATGTGTAATCTTCAGTCCTCTAGGAGAAACCTGAATACCAAACTCAAGGCCCCTTTGTGCAATTCACTACGGGAAAACACGCGATTACCATCGGATTTTCTGGCGGAATATTATGGGCCGATACGAACGGCGCAGGTAACGGCGCATTGTTGCAATGGAAACTCTACGGCGTATTTTCCGGCGTAACATACGCCTGAAGTTTTCCTGCATCCGTTGCGCTGGTAAATGCGTCGCATAAACAAACATTGAACCAGTTCTGTCGCACGTTACGGCGAAAAATCACTGGCGCAATTACCGGCGGATATTGCGCCAGTGTATTTAAACTCAACAAAATAAAACCATCGCATGGTGCCCCGGAGATGTTTCCGGCGGATGGGACGCCGGAAAATCTACCGATTAGAGCCCTATTTTTCGAGATCGAGCTCCTCTGGTCGCTAATTTGTTTCCTTCCATTCTCTCACCTCGCTTGTTTCGCTCGTCGCCCTCTGTCGCTCGCCGTGGATCGACGTCGCCGACGATCACCAGACGTAGCCGACGGTCACCGGACTTTGCCGACGGTCACCGGACTTCGCCGAGGATCCTATCTTTCTTGGTCTCGCGCCGACGGTCGCTCATCTTCGAACGGAAGGTTTTTTTTTCGTTTCTTTTGACGAATTTTTTTCCTATTTCAGTTGGATTACATAGATGATTAGGTTTAAGAATATATCTTTTTTACCTTAGCCATGGATGTATATTTTTCCTTAGCCATGGATGTTCTTATCATACATTTGTAAGAGGATGTACCCTATTGTATGCTTTTTGGTCATGATATTCTTTTTGTTGATATTTGTAGAGACGAAGTTAAGGTAAACTTGAACAATGGAGGTCAACATTAGAGTTTAAAGGTTTTCATTTGAGTAGATCTTCTAGCAATGTAATTTTAAATGTGATATATCTAGTGGGGGGTTTAGGGTTTAGCATCAAGATTTAGGCTAGATTTGAGAGAAATCCAGCCAAACAGCTTAAAATGCAAAACCAAATCTCACGGCAAATGAAAGCTACCGTAGACAAAAAATTCCGCCTTTTCATGCTAAATCCCGGATTTTTGAAATCGTATTTTTGTGGGATTTACAAAATCCATTGACTCCAAAAGAAAAACCCACTTGTTAAATCCACTCTATAGTCAAAAAGTCGCATATGAGGGTTTAAGATTTATTATGAATGTTTCCAACTAGTTTTTAGGATTTAGACCCTTTAAGATTTTCGAAATCCGAATTTAAATGATTTATGAAATCCTACTTAAATCAAATCATAGGTGCTACCAATTAAACAGCCCCCTAGTATTGAGGATCAATTTAGATCTAAATCTTAGAAGATTTTTAAGCATTATGAGTGATCTCAAGTTGTTGGCTATAATGTCTTTCTAAATAAATTCAATTCTCTATTACTGATAATCCATTACTTATTTGATCTTATATGTAGGTCATGGATATTAGAAATCAAAGAAGTTGGATGTATAACCGATTATCTCAAGGTCGAAAAATATTAACAAATGAATTCATTAATGGGGTGAACATTTTCATTCAGCAAACGAAACAACTACCCAGTTTTATATCGGAAGGAAAGTTCTGATGTCCATGTTCTAAACATAAAAATCTAGTGCACCTAACACCAGATGATGTAACTGTTGATCTGTATCACAGAGGATTCATGCAATGGTATTGGTATTGGACTTCTCATGGTGAGTACGAACCACAATTTAATTATCAATGCGGTCCTTCTACAAGTAGTAATATAGTTGAGCTGAAAATATATGACCAAATCTTGAGGAATTAGTTAATGATGCAACTGAAATACAAATTTAACAAAATATAGAAGAGTTACCGAATACGGAGGCACAAAATTTTTATGATTTATTGCATGCTGCATAGCAACCAATCTGGAAAGGGTGCACCACTCACTCAGAGTTATTTATTGCTCTGAAGATGTTAAGAATCAAGGCAGAATAAAATATTTCTCGTGAATATTTTAATCAATTCATTGGGCTGCTTAAGGAAACCAATCTGACAGATAATTTAATTCCTACAGATCTATATCGGATAAAGAAATTAGTTTCCAAATTTGGTTTAACATATACAAAGATAGATTATTGTGTCAATGTATACATGTTATACTTTAAAGAAGATATATCAGATATTACATGTCGTCATTGCAATACACCAAGATTAAAACCAAGATCTAGAAATAGAAGAAAGCTGAAGGATGTGCCTGTTAGTAGGATATTCTACTTTCCAATAATTCTGAGACTACAACGGCTATATGCATCCATGAGATCTGCTGCACATATGAGATGGCATAATGATCACATTTCAAAAAAAGGTGTTATCACACATCCATTAGAAGCAGAGGCTTGGAAGCACTTTGATCATACACATTCCACATTCGCGGCAGAACCAAAAAATGTCAGATTAGGTTTATACGCAGATGGTTTTACTCTATTCAGTCAGTCGGCTACACCTTACTCATGTTGGTCTGTGATACTCACTCCTTACAATCTTCCTTCAGAGTTGTGTATGACTACTCCTTATATGTTTCTGACACTTTTAATTTCAGGGCCACATAATCCAAAACTGAAGATTGACATATTCTTATAACTTTTGATTAATGATTTAAGTTTATTATGGGAAGAGGGAGTAAGTACATATGATATCTCCACCAAATAGAACTTTACACTAAGAGCAGCATTACTTTGAACAATTGGTGACTTTCCAGCTTATGGTATGCTCTCAAGTTCGAACATTTCAGGCAAGTTAGCTTGTCCATATTGTATGAAACATACAAAATCATTCACTTTAAAATGTGGTAGGAAGAACACTTGGTTCGATTGTCATTGAATGTTTTTGCCTCCAAGTCATCCTTTTAGGCGAAATAAAGAAACGTTTACTAAAAAAAATGGTAATTTTTTCACCTCCTCCAAGATTCAGTAGTGAAGAAATTTTTGAAAGAGTAAGGTTTATGTCCACCATAATGGATTCTCCAACATTAGCTGAGTTCAGATTACCAGAATATGGTGTCAACCATAATTGGACCAAGAAAAGTATTTTTGGTCATTGTCATGTTGGAGAACAAACTTGATTAGACATAATTTGGATGTTATGCATATAGAGAAAAATATTTTTGATAATATTTTCTATATAGTTATGGACATCAAAGAGAAATCGAAAGATAATATAAAAGCAAGGATAGACTTATAGGAGATTTATAGAAGGAAAGCTTAGGAACTGAAGGATGGTGGAACGGGAAAATTCCTCAAACCAAAAGCTCCATTCACATTAACTTTAGAGCAAAAATGAGCAATTTGTGAATGGGTCAAGACCCTACGAGTACCTGATGGATATTCTTCCAATCTAAGCAGGTGTGTTGACATAAGATCAGGGAGATTATTCGGATTGAAAAGCCATGATTGTCACATCTTCATGCAATGTCTTTTATCAACTACTTTTAGTTATCTGTCAGATCAGATTTTAAAGCCCTTGATCGAGCTAAGTGTTTTCTTCAAAGATTTATGCTCTTCTAAATTAAATGTAGAGAACTTGATTCTTATGGAGCAGCAAATTCCATTTTTTTGTGTCAACTTGAGAAAATATTTCCTCCAGACTTTTTTGACTCTATGGAGCATCTACCTATTCATTTATCATATGAGGCTATAGTTGGTGGATTTGTTCAGTATAGGTGGATGTATCCTTTTGAGAGATATTTAAATAAACTTAAGAAGATCGCTAAGAATAAAGCACAACCCGAAGGCTCTATCTGTGAAGCATATTTAACATACGAGATAAATCGATTTTGCTCGTATTATTTTGAAATTATGTCTCAATCAGGTGAAAGTTCAGCACCTCAAAATGTTGGTAACTCCTCTAATATATCTGTATTCAGTGGAAGTGAGGAACCTTTAGGCGCTAGCACCGTACGCTATTTGATCGATAAGGAGATGACAGTTATCACGTTGTACATCTTGCTTAACTGTGATGAAGTTGAGCTATATCTCGAGTAAGTATGAGTTAAGTTGTTTATATTTTCAGTTTTCTATTAAACTTTATTTTAAACTCAAGATGGTTATTTGTAGGAGGTTCATTGATGGTCTTAGTACATTAGAAGAAGGAGAAGTCCAGAAGATAGTGGAAAAAAAATTCACTGCTTAGTTTAAAAATACGATATATTTTGAATAGTTAGTCTTAATTAATGAGTTATGTCTGCAATTAATATTATTAACAATAACAGTTTGTTTACTTAAAGGTACACACTGAAGATAGTTCGTAGTATTCAAGGTATCTGAGTTAGCTTGGGGACCAAATAGATTAGTAAAATGTTATCATATATTTATGGTCAATGGTTATAAATTCCAAACTAAAAACTGGTGTGAAGGTAGGAAGACAGAAAATTATGGCGTATGTGTAAGAGGGAACACCCATACAGGGGATGATTCTGAGTACTACGGGGTATTACAAGAAATATTAGAGGTGGAATATCCCGGTCACAGGAATACTGTGTATATATTCAATTACGAATGATATGATCCAATAAAAATATAGGCACAAGAGTACATCCAATTTATGGAATAATAGAAGTAAAGCGGGGTAGAAGATATGCAAAGTTTGATCCATTCATCATTGCTAGTCAGGAAACTCAAGTCTATTATGTTAACTATCCAAACAGAGTACGGGACAAACAGGATTGGCTTGTAGTTATGAAGATAAAACCAAGGGGAGTATATGAGAAAACCAGTACAATACCAATAGCACATCAAGAAGAGTTTATATCAAATTTAAAAAATCTCCCAATCAATGTGGATGATCAAATCAGAATTAATAAGAGCGAGTTGTAGTTAGAGGAGGTACAATACCAATAGCACATCAAGAAGAGTTTATATACAGCTGGACCTTTGACAGCAGCTGCACCAGAGCAGGCGACAGATGGTAGAATGTTGATAGCACCTGAGGGTGATATGTACGTACATTCTCTTTTATTTAAGCTAATGAACATTTTTTTTACATTTTACATTTGTTTCACATAACTTTATTTTTGTAGGTTCTACCCATCAAAACAACCGACACATAAAATACGGGACATCATACGGAGCAGGTTTGACGCTCCTTATGTTTCTTAGAAGAAAGTCCCGAAAGAAGTCCGAGAGATATGTTTTAGAGAGTTAGAGGTATTTTTGGTTTTTAGTTTTTATGTTAAATAATTTATTCTTTTTTACTTAAGCTAATAATCTTATATATTATATATCATATGTTTTTTAATACAGAAAGAATTTTTTTGGCTGCCCCAACACAATAACAAGATTAGAAAGAATTTTGAGAAGCGTGGGTATACTCGGATGCGCGATATGTTCACAGATATTAGAAAGTCTGGGAAGCAACCATTGTGGATTAGAGAGGCTATATGGGCTGAGTTGAATACAACTTGGGGCAGCGAAGAGTACACTAGGAGGACAAATCAAAATAGACAGAATATAGCTTCTGATATTGGGGGCTTGGGTAGTTTCCTTCATACTGGCGGCTCCGTTCCACATACTGAGCATAGACGACATTTGGTAATGAATTTTAAATATATTTTTTTAATTTTTCTTTAATATAAATATTAATAGAATTCTCTTAATTCTAGCAGACACAGATGCTGGGTAAAGAACCAACTCCTGTGGAATTGCATAGTCACACTCATAAACGATAAGAGGATCAACAATGGATTGATGAGAGAGCAAGAAAAGCACATGTAAGTATATGTGTTTAATATTTTCTTTTTTTTAGTTTAATTATATATATTTATATTCTACTTTCACATGAGGAGTATACACGGCTTCAAGAGACTCATGCCGCATCAGGTGAGGGCTCTTTTGGCGGCTCTGTGGAGTTTTCTGAGTATCGCATTAGGTCGCAGATCGTCGGAGGAATGCAGCATGGCAGAGTTTATGGTTTAGGTTCCCAAGCTCAAGCATACGAGGGGATGACTTCCTCTACTACATCCAGCTTTGCATCCAGTTCACATGAGTCCTTACAAGCTCAACAAATAAGTGGCCTTCAAGATGAGCTAGAACAAGTAAAGAAATCATAAGCTAATTGGCGAACTCAGATGAAAGCACAGTTCAAATGCATATGCAGATGCAGGAGCAACAGAATCAATTGTTGGAGGAAATACGTAGAATGAGAGAGCAGATGAGTGGAAAAGAAGTAGCTCCAGCTGAGGACGAGTCCACAGATTCACAGTAGTTCATTTTAGTCATTTGAACTTGTTTACTTATGTGATCATGTGTTAATGAACAATATGTGGTGTTTTTAGTTCTTTGATGCTATTGAACAATGTTAACATGGATATTTATGTTTTTCAATGAACATTTATATTTTTGAGTATATGTTGAAGTTTTTTATATCTGTTATGTCTATATCTGTCATATGGTAGTGTTTTCGTATAGGTTTGCAGGTGTGGAAATTTGATTGTTGGCTGGGAAGGAAATTTTTTTTCAATGCTACAGGTTTCTGGCAGATTTTGCGTCGGTCACGCGACGGAAATGATGATACAACGAATCGGATCGATCTATCCGACATTTTGTGTGCGCCAGAAATTATCGGCGCATTCTGTGGCGTATGTTCCGCCGGCGATTACCGTCGTATGTTTGTGTGTCATAAACCATCCGTAGGGTATTTATGGCGCACCAATGGTGCTTTATCCGCCGGTAATTACCAACGGACTAATCCGACGGAAAGTTCCGTCGCAGTTAATGCCGAAATTTATCGGCTGAAAGTCGCCGACTGCACAACATTCTTTTGCGCCGGTAATGCTCCAGAAAGTGCGTCGGAACCATTTCTGGCGCATTATAAATGTCGGAAGATATTTAGTGATGCGCACCAAACCAGCGCAGGAATTTCTGCCAGAACATGCGCCAGAAACACAAATTACCGTCGGATTTCACATATTATCGACGGATTTAATCCACCGGTAATCCCGTATTTTCCTGTAGTGATTGCGTTAGAAACAAGTTGGGAACACATAATGAACAAGTATGGTGAAAGTGGATATCCCTGTCTAAATCCACTATGAGCATTAATCCATCTCGAAGTCACCCCATTCATAATAATTGAAAACCTTGAATTCACCACACATTCCATAATCAAATCAGAAAAAATAGTGGGGAAACCATACCATCTAAGGATTTGATTCAAAGTTAGTCATCCCATGCTATCGTACGCCTGCACCATGTCAAGCTTTACAACCATCATACCTTTTTTATTCTTAGAGATTTTAAACTTGTTAAAAATCTCCTGAGCCAATATACAATGTTCGGACAATGATCTACCTGGAATGAAAGCCAACTGTTCTTCTGATATCATCTTGGGCAAGAATTTTTTCAGTCTATTAACCAGCATATATATATTGGCAACAATCTTATAGGTAGTTTGACAAAGGCTTATAGGCCTGTAATTGGCAGGCACAACCAGGTTCTTTACTTTGGGAATTAATACGATTGGTGTATCCTTACATTCCTTGTGCATAACATCAGAATTAAAGATTTTTTGATAGCATTCCAAGTAGTTTCACACACTAAGCTCCAATAACACTTAAAGAAAGAGGATGTTACCCCATCCAAACCAGGTGACTTATTATTGCCTTGCTAGAAAACCGATTTCTTGCATTCCTCCAAAGAAAATTCTGCAGTCAAAGCATCTACATTCGAAGCATCTAGCCTCTGATTATCTGAAATACTAGGCCAATCAGTCACTTTGCATGCTCTGTACTTCCATTTCTCTTAAAAAAATTGTAAAAACACTTTCTCAATTTGATCATCATCCTCCACCAAATGGTTATTCACATCTTTGATTTGTCTCACCCACTTTGCATTTCTCCTAGCTGATGCAAAGTTATGAAAAAACTTGGAATTATTATCCCCTTCCTCTTGCCTTAGCCCTTTGATTCCACCAAATAAAAAGTCTTCTAAGAGTGACATTAAGCTCATGAACCTTGCCCCTAAGAAGAAGCAAGTCATCCAGAGAAAATTCTCACCTTTAGCTTCCTTAACCTGTAGTTCCAGAATATCCCTCTTCAAATCCTCCTTCAGCTTACACAAATCTTTGCATTTGTTTTTACTCCAAAAAAATAATGCTCTCAAAGTCCTTCTAAGTTTTCTATGAGTTTCCTAGTATTCACGACCAATAAAAATCTACGTGAAGCAAGTACAAGTTATTTAAAATTGTGTGTGTATGTGTGTATATATTGCAGTAAATTATTGATCTTGTGAAATAAATGATCTCTAGTTGCAAGAATTACATGCATCATTGTGAAATGTTTAGAAGCTGAGAAATAAGAACATGCTTGGGATGAATGCAAATTTTTATAAAAATGAGTATAAATTTATTGTGAGGAAAATATTTTCTTTAAAAACTTCTATAAATATTATAATTTTATCTTTTTAAAAAAATTGAACAATTTTTCATACAAACGAAAAAGCGCAATTTTTATTTTAATTTGGCGAGTCTTTTTCAGGTTTGGTATTAATTCCATCAAGTAACCATGAATTTGATGAAGTCAGAAGTCAAGATAAGAAACTGAACCTATCCTTTAAAGATAAGTATCTCTTGAAAAGGAAGTTTAGTTTTAGTCGAATGTCACTACTAAAGGCATGTATGTAGCTCACCTTAATTTGTTGGTTGGGTGCTTTCGTTCCCAACTAAGAGGTCTTCACTACGGAAAAATGTGTTATTACTGGCTTATGAAATCCACCAGTAATAATAAAAATCCACAGAAATATGAATTTTCTAGGGAATTTCTGGTGCAAAATGATCCGACAGTAATTCACATGACGGAAAATCGACATAGGCAAAATTTTTTTGCCAAAAATGTTTTAGGTTCGGCGTAATTCCAACAAAAAATTTTGGAAATAATATCACTTTTTTGTGTGGTGTTCTGGCATATTAACCATCGGTATTTCAGATGGAAATGATATGCCAGAAATACTGGCGGATTATCTGCCACTAAAAAAAAACACAGCCTTATTACCGATGTAATTTATCATTGTAATATTCGCCAGGAATAACGACACATATTTCTGTTGGAAACACCATTGTATCGTATTATGGGCAGTGTTTCTGGTGAAAAATCAGTCGGAAACCTATAGCAAAAAAAACAACCTTCTTTCTTTACAAATTGATTTTTACAATTAAACGTTCATAGAAAAAATGCAACACTATATACATTCATACAACCACTTATAATCAAGAGCATGACCAATTATATTTTTAAGCATAAACATATACATAATAACATAAATAAGAAGAGTATCATCAAGAAATATCTAACAATAACAAAAGTCAAGATGTCCAAACAACAAAAAACTAAAAATGTCCAAAAAACACATAAATACAAATGTCCATATCAGTAAAATAAATAACATCTACTCTTATTCAATCAACTAAGTTGATGTTGTACTCCTCCCACTCATCATTTCCCTCATCTTTCTATTTTCTCTAACATTTGAACTTGTTACATCTCCATCTGCTGCTACATCTCCATCTGCAGCTGCATCTATATCTGTCAGTCAGCTTGTGTTTTCCTTACCTGCTCTAGCTCGGATGTAAGGGCAGCTATCTGTTGGGTATATAAAGACTCCTGGGTATTAGCTGAGAAACTGGAGCCACCAGTTGTCTTCCCCTCACATGCATAAGCCTGCAAGCCTAAACAATATACTATGTCGTGCTGCATTCCTCCTACCACTTGCATCCAAGTGTAGTAGTCAAAATATTGTCCACTAGAAGAACATTCACCTACTACAACCTGGCTCTCTCGATGCCGTGTATACTCCTCCTATGAAAGTTAAGAAAATTTAAGCAATTTATATATAACATCACAAAAATTAAACTTATATACTTATATAAGCTCTCCTCGTATGATCATCAACCCATTGTAGGAATTATGTTATCTATCAGATTGGTTTCCTTAATAAGTCCAATCAAATGATTAAAACATTCACGGGGGACATTATATTTTATCTTGATACTTAATATCTTAACATCAATAGATAACTCTAAGTGAGTGGGACACCCCTTTCATATTGATTGTTAGAAAGCATGCAACAAATCATAAAAAATTTGTGTTTCTTTATTAGGTGACTCTTATGTATAATTTTTAAATTGTGCTCTAGTTGCATCAAGAATTAAGTCCTCAAGATCAGGTAAGATATTTTTTTCCTCAACTATATTAGCACTTATCGATGGACCACATCGAGAATCAAAATGTTGTTCATACACACCATGAGAAGTCCAATACTAATATTCTTGAATGAAGCCTCGATAGTATAGATCAATAGTTATGTTGTCTGGGCTTAAGTGGACCTGGTTTTTATGTTTAGAATATGTGTAACAAAATATTCCATCTGAGATGAAGTTGGACAGTTGAGAAGCTGTACGAATGAAAATATTCACCCCTCTATGTTGCAACCCGTGACCCCGAGTTTGAGATTTTGATGATGCCAAATAATGAGTGTTTTGGAACTGCTTTTCATTAATTATTATTCTATTTGTTATTTTCCTTGAGCACTAACATTTCAGGAAGATCACAAGTGACTTAGGAAGAAAGGAAGACTCAAGACCGGGTAGATTAAGAGAATAATGTTTTAATAATTTTTAGAATAAAAATATAAAGATGACTTACGAAGTGACACTTAGAGTGATTAAGTGATTGAAATGCATCCGTTTATGGAAAATAGAAATAGTCTTAGAGTTATCGAAAGCCCATCATTTTATATGACCAAATCATCCAAAGCAACTCTTTCTAATCTTATCTTCCACTAGAGCTACTCCAATCTTCTCACATGCATGTTAATTTCATATCCTGTCTATAAGAGTAAATCAATTTGTTATCCACCTGAGCCTCCTCAACTTTGTAAAACTTAATTTAAAATGGACTCTTAATGAGAAGGGGACTTTTTTATCACACAACAACGCCCACTACATTCCTCTACTTCCACCATCCAACTTGAATTCTACAAATAATATCCTTATCTATTTTATCATAAATAGATCATATATATTAATTAAAATGTGTACTTTAACTAATGATTTCATCACCCAAAGTCACAATTAATCCCTCAACTAGGTCTATTACAACTAAAAATACACTATATATATACATACATACATACATTTATTCACCTAGCAACTTATACAAAAACCATAAGACTCTAAGGTTGACTTACATTCTCTTACAAATATCTAGTGAGAACATCTATAATAAAAACAAATCTAAAAGCATACACCAAGATAAATTCCCTCACAAATGTCTAGTGAGAACATCCATAAAAGAGCAAAAGCATACACCTAGATTCATTCTCTTGCAAATTTCTAGCGAGAAAATTCATAACAAAAAAAAAAAAAAATTAAAGCATATACCAAAATACATTCTCTTATAAATGTCTAGTGAGAACATCCATAACCAAAACTAATAGCATACACCTAGGTTCATTCTCTAACAAATGTCTAATAAGAACATCCTAAATAAAAATCATTTAAAAGCAAATATATAAAGATACATCTCTTATAAATGTCTAGTGAGAACATCCAAAACCTAAAGAATAGCATACACCAAGGTTTATTCCCTTGCAAATGTCAAGCTCAAAAATCCCTAACAAATACAGAGGCAGTGACTTCTTATAATAGGTAGCGACTAGAGGTTCCGACGGTGGAGACGAGGGGTGCAAGTTTGGCAGTAAAAGTTGGTAAGGGTCATGCATTTGTAGCAGCACTCAGCTACAGAACAACTTTCTGATGCAAAACTTGGGGAAGAAATGAGAAGAAAGATGGGAGAATGGGTGAAATATAGCTCTTTTCATCAAAATTTCAAACTGAGTATCCATCAGTTACTTTAACATCGGATAATATGAACAAAAAAATTCATTGAGTTTAAGTAAGCCGATGTAATATTCATCGGTAACTACATTGATAATAACCAACAAAAATTACGCCAAAAACCTTTAAATTTTCAGTGAAAAATCGACGAATAATTTGTCAGTTCATTAATGATAGATATTTCACCTAAAATTCCATTGTAAAATTATCAGTGATTATTCTGCCGATTCTTCCTTCGGCTTTTCTAGCATATTTAAATCTGCCAGAAAATTTGACAGTACTGATGGATTTTCCTGTAGTGATTGGGTTTAAAGCTTTTTTATGTGTTGTGTGTATAAGTTTGTCTTAATTGACCTATATATCCCCACAAAAAATGTTGCATGAACATTTATGGAGATACGAAAAAAAGAAAGGCGTAATAATGTTTATATTCAATTCATTAGGGATATGTATGCTAAAGCAGTTATTTGTGTTCAAACACAAGATGAGTTGATTGAGTATTTTCCAATTTTAGTTGGATTACATCAAAGATCAACCTTAAGCCCATATATTTTTTCTTTAGTCATGGATGTTCTTACTAGAGATTTACAAAAGGATGTTCCATGGTTATGCTTTTTGTTGACAATATTCTTCTTGTTGATAAGATTAAAGAGAAAGTTGAAGGTAAACCTGAATTATGGAGTTAAATGTTAGAGTATAAAGATTTTCATTTGAGTAGATCTAAAACCAAAATCATGGAGTATACTTTTCGTAGTAATAGATCCAATGCGGAGTTTGTGACTTTGAATGATCAAGTCATTAATAAGAGTATATGTTTCATATATCTTTTGTCTATTGTTCAGAGGATAGTGAAATAGATGGGGATATTATGAATAAAATTCAAGTTGGATGGTTGAAGTGGAGGAATGCATCCACTTCTTGTGTGATGCAAAGATACCACTCAAACTTAATGGAAAATTCTATAAGATAGTGGAAAGACCTATAATGCTTTTTGGCACAGAACGTTGTCCATTAAAAGAGAAGCATAATATTAAGTTAAGTGTTACAGAGATGAGGATGCTAAAGTGGATGAGTGGATTTAAACTTAGAGATAGGATATGAAATGAGTATTTACATAAAAAAATTGGAGTAGCTCCTATTGTAGATAGGATTAGAGAGAATTGCCTTAGATGGTTTTGTCACATAAAATGACAACTTTTTGATAACCTGGTAAGGAGAGTAGATGTATTAGATTTGACCTATGTTAAGAAACATAGAGATAGACCTAAAAGGCCTTATAAATTAAATATTATAAATGACCTTTATTTATTAGATCTAAATAAGAATTTGACTCTTAGAAGGTCATAATGGAGAAAAAGGATTCATATATCTGACCCCACATAGTGGGATAAAGGCTTGATATTGTTGTTGTTGTTATTATTATCATTTCATCTAGTTAAATCCTGTTGGCATTTTTTGTCTCAGGATATATTCGAGGGATTTTGATGATAAAAAATATATGTTTGAATTTTTTAGATTTTCTGCTATGCACTTTGGATGTAATGGTTTGATGGATGTGCATGATAATTACTTATATGGAATGTACATTGCATAACTTAAGTTCAATAAAAATTTGAGCTAAAAGAACTCAAAATGGACCAAGTTGAATAGCTTATTGATTTTTATATTAACAAAAGAGTATCTTAGAGGTCCATAGACATATGTTCTTACATGATTCGATTTTGCTCCCAATCTAAATATATATTAAAGTTATTTACACATTGTTATTTAAGGATAATAAGCTTAATTTAGAAATATATAAGATTCATTTATTAAATAAGTTTAATATGCTACATAGATTACATAAAATTTATCTTTCTTTTTAATTACATAAAATTTATCAAATATGGAAATACTTAATTAGGATAATTAAAAGTAATAAGCTTAAATTATTAAAATTTTATTATATATTTAATTTTATTTAAGTTTGATTCTTAAAAATTTACTGATATATAAATAATTGTATCCAAATTATATAATATTATTGTTTGTGTATTTTATATAACTCTTAATACATTAAAAAATGAACACATTTTATTTTACTATATAATATATTATATTGAAGGAATAACCACTTAATTTTTATTTTAATTGGTTCCTTAGATTTTGTAGATAAAAATTGATAGGTTACACACTTTGAAGATAAATTGAATTTATAATATTCTTTCAAAGATTTTAAGATTTTAATATTATAAGCTAGGTAGTCATTTTTGGTATATTTTAGATGTGTAAGAAGAATTTCTGACTTTTCATATGACTAGCCATTTTCTATCCTTTTAAAACTTGTATTTATTTAAAGTAATCAAATTCATTCTTAAATAATATATTTTTTGTTGATAAAATAATATTAGACTATTAGTTTTATTTAAAATAGGCTTAATTACTTTTTCCCTTTAAATAGAAAGTTTGATCTTTATTCCAAGTGATTTAATCATTTGCAAGATCAATTCATTCGTTTAAAAGCTTCAACCCATTAAATCGGCAATTCAAAAAGTTCTTGAGTTTGTCTTTCATTCTCCAAAGTTTTCTTTATTTTTATATTATTCAACTTATATATTTCATGAAAATACTTATTATTTGGTAAATATTGGTTGAGATTTTTAAGATTAGATTACCCATGTTGGTTGAGATTTTTAAGATTAGATTATCCATGTTTAAATCTCTTTCATCTATAATGCTAGCAAGTAAATTTTTTATTTTTAGTAATGATCTACACCATCCAAATCTAATCAACATTTAAAAATATTATATGCATATTTTTGTTTACTTAATTTATCCACCTTATTTAGTTTAAGGATTTTATATTTAAATCAACAAGAAATTTTTTTTTATTTAAAATATCATTCATACTTGTTGCGTCCTGGAATATTCGCGACGGTAGAGAAGTATAAGGTTCAACGTCTTAGCTTTGACATAGATATAGCAAATATATAAATTAAAAGAGAGGGTGTGGTATTAATAAGAGACACCAAAATTTTTATGTGGAAAATCCTAAAATGGGGACAAACCACGGGGCCTACCTAATTTAAATGAATACATTATTATTTGAAGTTGATTACAAATGAGGCCCTTCCTTGAGAGGAAGGTCATGGCTTGATGTGCATCATATGGAGTACATTACATAGTGGGAATACAAGGAATCACTATTGATGTGTTTGTTTGGTCTGAATGACCATATTCAGTGGGTGATAAAAGTCGGAAAGACCGTTGTTTGGCGTCGGAGGTTGAAAGGATCATAGTTGTTGGGCGACGGAGGTTGGGGCGATGAAGATCGAAAGGACTATAGTTGGCAGGAACTGGAGGTCTGAAGGATAGTTGTCTGATTATGGATGTTAGAAGGACCGTAGCCGATCATAGTCGGGGAAAATGGAGGTTAGAAAGACCATAGTTAGCGGGCGACTGAGGTCGGGATGATAGAGGTCGAAAGGACCGTGGTCTAGAGATAGAGTCTAGAAGGATCGTAGCTGACCGCAGTTGGTAGGCAATGGGGGTTAGGGTGAAGAAGGTCAAAAAGACCATTGTTTAGCTAAGGAAATTGGAAGGACTATAGCTGACCGTAGTCGACGAGCGACGGAGGTCAGAAGGACCGTAGCAAGTCATAGTTGGTGGGTGATGGAAGTGAGAAGGATTGTTATCTGATGAAGGAGATTGGAAGGATTGTAGCCGATCGTAGTTGATGGGCGATGGTGGTCAGAAGTGTTACAACTTAGATTTTAAGATTAAGTTTTACATAATGTGATTTTTAATGATACCAAAATATTATTTTTATGATTACTATTTCTCCTAACATACATTAGATATATTTTCATTTTGTTGTTTGTATATACTAGTATTTTAGGGAAATCATACTCCAAACTATCAAAGACTTCAAGACAGAGTAGATTAGGCTTTACATAATGAAGTCTATAATTTTTTAGTATGCGAGAGTGTAATTATAATTGGGTAACCGAGTACACACATACTGGAGGATTAAGTTAAAACTTAAAATTTTAAGACTAATCATACTGTACGATTGTAAATCTTATTGGATAATTTATTATTTAGTTCCTCTAAAATGAAGTTAATCAAATCATGTTGGATTTTTTTGTATTGTTCGTACTGTACGATAATATTTCGTACTGACAACTCATAGAGTATGAAATGGATGCGTACCAATTCGTCTCAAATGAACTCATCTTTTTTTTCATTGTTTGTAATGTACGATGTATGTTCATACATATGACTTCTAGAGTATGAAATGGGTGCATACCAGGTCATCCCATACAAACACAATATTTTTGAATTGTTCATATTGTACAAAGTGGGATTCATACAAACGACTTCCAGAGTATGAAATGGAGTCATTCATTTTTGTACTAAATGAAGCATTATTTGTTTTTGTTGTTTGTAATGTATGAAGTGGGGTTCGTATAGATGACTCACAATATATGAAATAAGACTCATATAGGATCATGTTAGAATAATTAGTTTAGCTTTGAATTGTTTATATAGTACGATGTCAGTCCGTACAAACAACTAACAGAGTATGAAATCAGGTTCGTATAGGATCGTACATGGCTTTATGAACTATTCATACATACAATCCTATATCATATTATACAATTTGAGTACATTCCAGTTGAAATTTTTAGTTTTCTAAATGATTTTTCTTTTCTTCCATGTATAAGTGTCCTAAAAATTGACACTCCAATATCTTGCTGCGAATTTCTCATAAGAATAGAAAAGGATGGTGCTTAGGTGAGTGATTTAGGAGTGAGGAGTGAGAGATCTTATGAGAGGAAATTATGAAGGGATTCACAAGGTTTCCCGAAAGTAAGGATCTCTTATTTATTCTTTAAGTTTCTCCCTACTTCTTTGAAGGCTTTTGAGAGAAGATTTTCAAAAAAGATCACACTACTTTCCTCTCACTGGGAGGGTGAAAAAGAATTTTGGTATTCTTCCATCACCAGGAGGGTGAGAAATGACGTTGGTACTCTGCCATCACCATGATGGTGAGACAAGATGTCGATACTCTACCGCACCAGGTTAGTCGAAGAGAGGTTTTGTAAGGGCTTCTCCGCCTTACTGTGGGGGCAAAAGGAGAGTCACTTTTGATTTAGTGTAATACCTAAAGTAAGAGTCTATAAGAAGTGGACATAGGTCTAGTTGGACCAAACTATTATAAAATTTAGTGTTATTCTATTCCATTACTTTTTACTTCATTTTTTTTCATTTAAAATTATTGTGGTTAAAAAATCTTTTCTAAAAATCTATCATTGTGTCAAATATCTTAAATTAGTTTTTTAATATCCAAGAGAATTTTTAAATTACTAATTCACACCCCTCTGGTTAGCCTTGGGATAATTTAATTAGATCTAACAACCTACTTAAACTTTCAGGAAGGACTATAGTTGGTGGGAGATAGTGGTCATAAGGACCATTGTCTGGTGATAGAGTTTAGAAGGATCGTAGTCGGCGGACGACAGTTGTCAGAAAGACCCTTGTAAAAGTGCGACGGAGGTTTGACTTTAATTGGAGGCAATGCAAAAGTCCAACATTAGTTGGGGGATGGATAGAAAAACTTGCATCAGCTGGCAGTTGGGCATAAGTGCGACATTAGTTAGTAGCTGGGTAGAAGTTAAGCGTTAATTGGCTTTCGGGCAAAACTTTAATGTTAGTTGGTGGCGGGCAAAAATCTGGCATCAGTTGGAGATGAGGTAGAAGTTAGTTGATGAGTTAAAGGCAGGTGTCGGGTAGAAGTCCAATGAAAGTCCGAAAACAAACAAAAGTCAGGCGACGGGTAAACGGTTGGCATATGGTAGATGTATGACGAAAGTTCAGCGTGGGGCAGAAGTTCTACGACGGGCGGAGGTTCAACATTCAATAGAAATTTGAAGAAAGTCTAACGATGGATAGAAGTCCGACGATGAGTGTAAGTCTAAAATTGGGTAAAATACCGCTAAAAATCTAGTGACGGAAAGAAGTCCAGTGATGGGTGGAACTTTCACATCGGTAGAAGTCCGACAAAATTTAATGCCCGGACAGAACTCTAGCGTCAATTGGCGATCGAGCAGAACTTCGATGTTGGTCGGCTATTGTACAGAACTTCGACGTTAGGTAGCGTTTAGGCAGAATTCTAGCGTTGGTAAGCTACCGGGTGGAAGTTCGATGGTGGTTGAGGAAGAGGCTACTGGCGATGGAGCTCTCTTCCTTCTCTTCCTTTTCTTTCTTCTCTTACTTCCTTGCTCCCTTATCTTCTCTTCTTCCTTGGGCCTCCTCCTACCAAAATAAGGAGTCTATTTATAGTTTTTTGAGAGTGGCAAGGCCAGAAAATAAGAAGAAGGTCAAAGGTTAATTAGGAGTGGTTTGAAAGGACGGCCGATATTGAATCCCTTGATTATTGACCATTTATTTGGCTTTTAAATGTCTTAATGATATCAAATTTTTACTATCTAGGGCTTGTTGGATTTGTCTCGTCGAGCCGCTCGATTCGACTATAAGCATGTCTTATTTGGAAACTATTTGGTATTCCAAATTTTGGTTTGAACCTTACAAATGCTTTCAGGTCTTTGATTTGAACTCATTTGGGCTCGTATTGAGTAGAAGTTGGTGTCGTTGGGTTGGAATTTTCAAGACATTGAGTTTGCTGTAAGTTTGCTGAAATCAGAGTTTAGAAGATCTCCGATTTAATTTTGAAGTTTTCAATCTTGATTTTTCTTCAAGATTCGTACCCGATATACATAATTTTTTGATGATATATCAGTTTCCTCGTCTTTTTGGATGCTGAATCTTGCAGAGTTAAAAATAAATCTGTCCCACAAAATGTTGAGATATAAAAATATCTTTCTCAAGCAAACTGTACGGAATAATCTTTGTTTGGTTTTCAATAGGAAGCTAAACATGAGATCATTAGCCCAAATAATTTTTTGAATATTATGCATTGATCAAATGAAAATTATTTATAATCTTCATAACTATATACTTGTAGGTGCAGAACCTCTTGATTTAAATCATCATTCAATTAAAAATATATAATTTAATATATAAAAAAATTATTTTAGTTGAATTCAATTTTCTTTTATAACATTTATTTCGCAAAATTTAACCTCCTCAAAAGGAATTTTTATTGCCTCAGGTAACCTGACGCATCTCTACGTTCGGTATCGCTCCAAATCGCTACACCTGGCAGCTCTATTACGCCGACCCGACCCGCCGAAGTTTGGGTTAATGGCACATGCAAAATTTAAATTTAATGGGCCGAATGGTGGACCCGAAAAAAATCCCGCGGACCCGAAAATTATGTATAATTTTGAAATAAATATCACCGTCTATCACTTCCGACACGATTTACTTGCATATACTACATATTCTTCCACCGGCGATACTTCATCTTCTACCAAGTTTCAAGCTTTTCGTATTTGCATTCAACAATGCCTCAGGTTAGCTAAATTTTTTATCAACAATGCATTATCTTCTTCTTTTAAAATGATTAGGGTTATGGTTAAACGAGGTATACTTGTATATCGAGCAGTACCGAGCATTATTAACACTCGATACAGCTTGGTATTGGCTATTAATGGTCGGTATAAGCTTAGATTCTAATGGGTAACACTCGGTACTGCTCGGTATTCGGATTAATGGTATAATGCTATATATTGCTCGGTATTGCCATTTATTGGTTGGTATAAGCTTAGGTAAGAACTCGTACCGAGTGTTACTCATTAGTACCGAGCATTTATAACACTCGATACTGCTCGGTATTCGAATTAATGGTATAAGATTTATTTAAAACATATTTTATAGAGTTATATAAACTAGGTACTACTCGGTATTGTTCAGTACTGAGCAGTACCAAGTACAAAATACACTCGGTATTACTTGGTATTGTTCAGTACCGAGCATTATTAACAGGCGGTACTACTCGGTATTGTTCAGTACCGAGCAGTACCGAGCATGATTAACAGGAGGTATTACTCGGTATTATTCAGTACCGAGCGTATTTTGTCTATATAATTTAATATTTTGAATTAATTGTATTTAATACTCGGTATTTGTTATGCAGGGATATACTCCAAAGATTCATTTTAGATGCCGAACTTCGATATTTAGAGAAGTTTGTAATCTACTTGTTAAGAGATTTGGAGATCCCTTTGTTGAAAGACTGAGGCTACTGCATATTAACCAATTCTTGAGGGTACCCCAAATGCCACAAAATGTTCCACTTATATATATGATGTTATCGAACTGGGATATGAAGACTGAAAGTTTCATTATTAAAGGACAAAGTCTGGAGTTTACATCTGATGAAGTTGCATTACTTATACGCATGCCAAATAGGGGTATCATTTTTGACGTTGGCAGTGCCAGATCCACCGGAAAAACTTCAAATGACATCCGCCATGATATTGAGAGGATGGATAATACAACTCCAATGGACGATTTAGTGAAAGGCTTCCTCCTTTACCTACTATCGAACATATTTTATCCAATAGCGAACTTCCGTATACCATCTTCTATCTTGGAAGTTGTTAAGAATGTTGAGAGTTTTAATAAGTACAACTGGCTTGAATCAATTAGGAGTTACCTAGTTCAAGAATTCAACATTGTTTCTATAAAAAAGAGAAGGGATCCGCCTTGGGTTATGTAAATGGTTTTGTCATGATTATAATTGTGAGTATTGTTATTTTTTCAACTGATTTTTGGTTAATTTACAAATTATAAACAAAGTAAAATTGTCCTCATTTGTACATATTTGGTTTCTTGAACATACATCAATTCATGCAGTGGAGGATGAACTATCCCGTCCACGTTTTACTCGCTGGAACAGTAACTTCATTTACAGTGAAAAAGATATAAATAGTATATTTGCTGACCTTAACAATCATGAGTTATATTTACAATTTAATTTCTTATAAAATTATATGTTTAAAGGTTTAAATTTGATGAAATATTATATTGTATGCAGATTCTCAAAGAATTCCGAGGAATAATAAATGATGAGAAAGTTTTATTGCATGGACTTTCTCCAGCCAGTCCAATAACGGAGGTAATCCCAATTAGGGCAACTTCCCCACCAACAGCTGAGTCATTGTCACTTACTAGGGTTCACAGTCCGGTTAACGAGCCAATTCCACCCAAAGATGACTCATGTCCACCTAGTCCAGTTGGTCCAGTATGGGTGGCAAGCCCAACTCATCCTGATTCATCGTCAAATCTAGAATCAAGTCAAGTATGAGGAAATAAACCTGAGGATATTAAATCAAGCATTATACAAGCTGTTAATAAATGACAAATTAATGAAGAAGAAGGTAGTACAGTTGGAAGCAAACAATAATCAACTTGAACAGTGCATAGTTACTCTGGAACAATCGCTTTTTGATTTGAAAGAAGAGAATTTTGAATTTAAAGAGCAGATAAAAAAGAAAGATGGGTTTATTTTGCAATTCTTCCAAGATCAATTTCCTGCTTATTTTAGAACTTACAAGAAAGAAATGGCTGTTGGTTCTTCCTCATCAACTACTGTATCTGAAAAGGATGCAACCCTGTGTGAGGAGGTTGATCCATCCTTACTAACTGGCATTGCAAAAAGAGTTCAAAAGAGAAATGATAGAAAGAGAAAAGTTGTATCAATACCATTTACAACGGGTAATAGGAAGAAGAAGATTAAAGTAAATTTGTGAGTCAAAGAGAAGATTGGTCACTCAATTTCAAGTGATACAACTGCAATAGCACCTCCTCAAACTAAAACTGCTCCAACTTCTACAAGTGAACTTGCACCACCAACTACAACTGAACCGTCTCCAACTACTGAAAAAGAACTTGCACCAGCACCTGAACCTACTCCAACTTCAACAAGTGAACTTCCAGCGGCACTTGATACTACTCCTAAACCAGCACCACCTCCTACGACTAAACCTTCTTGAACTACTGAAAAATCTATGATTGTTTATGAAGTTGATGATTCTAAAGAAATACCATTGAAACCTGCACCTGAATATTTAGATTACCCGGGCAGATCATTACTTAGTGAAGATAAGCAGTTGTTTATCGATAATGGCCTGAAACAATTTAAGGATAAGTAAGTACTGATCTTATATATAATAATACCGTGTAATACCGAGTAGTACCGAGCTATACTGATCGGTACTACTCGGTATTACATTAAACATACTCGGTACTATATCAATACCGAGTAGTACAGAGCTTTACTATATGTATTACTCGGTATTATATTAAACATACTCGGTAAAATATCAATACCGAGTAGTACCGAGTAGTACCGAGTGATACCTAGTAGTACCGAGCTTTACTATATGGTACTGCTCGGTATTACATTAAACATGCTCAGTACTATATCAATACCGAGTAGTACCGAGTGATACCGAGTAGTACCGAGCTTTACTATATGGTACTACTCGGTATTACATTAAACATACTCGGTACTATATCAATACCGAGTAGTACCGAGTGATACCGAGTAGTACCGAGCTTTACTATATGGTACTACTCGATATTACATTAAACATACTCGGTACAATATCAATACCGAGTAGTATCGAGCTTGGGAATATGACAATAGTATTTTTACAATCATCTTTTCTAATAAATGTTTTTTTGAATTATCCAGGAATGACACTATTTTCGAGCTTGAAAATATAACAATTTTTCGAAGTCAATTGGACGAATTATTATTGTCGGAGGAACTTGACAATAATCATGTTGATGTGTTTGATCATTTATGATTCCAGAAAAATGCACTTTGCCCCGGTCTTAATCAACCTTTTCTTTTTGTTTCTAGTTTTCATTGGGTTAGTAATAAATTTTTAATCCTTGAGTTTGGTATTTCTATTTAGTAGATGTAAATAAGTTGGAATTAATCACCACTGTAATCTCTTCTTAACCAGGGATATTACAAACAAGCCAAGGATAATGGAATTGAGGATCTAGACACAACGAACTATGTATCTCATATAAATAGAACAGTTATTAAGAATGTAAATTTGATCTTTGTTCCTATAATAAACAATAAATATTGGACTCTTCTAGTATGCAATTTGAGAAAAAAACTATGGGAGTTTTATGATTCATTACCATAAAAGACACACAAAGCCATACTCCCAGAAGTTGTAAGTAAAACCAAAATTTATTTAGTTTATTTATTTCTTAACAAAAATTAATGTTATTTTCATTTTACTTTTCCAGATTTCTCATTTCTACGAGGAAACGAAGACTGCTTTTGACATTAATATAACGAAATGGACAATCAAGAGATTTAGAAACGTGCCAACACAAGATAACAGCATTGATTGCGGCATGTTTCTTTATAAATATATGGAAGTTGTAATACAACAAGAACATGTTCAATGGTATCTTTATAAGAACTGGCAATCTAATATGCCACTATTCAGGGCTGAATTAGCATATGCCATCTTATGTACAAAAATTCAATAGATTATGAAATAAATTTTCTTTTGCATGTATATTTCTTGTGCATTTTTAATTACAATTAAAATTCAATCTAATATGCCACTATTTATTTAGCAGTATGAAAACAGATAGGACTGGCTCAGTATTCCATGAAATTTGCTAGGTACAAACCAAAGACCGATCGGTATTGCTCGGTTTTAGCCAAAATTAGCTCGGTACACAACAACTATATGGTACCGAGGACTAAAAAGGAGTAATACCAAGCTATGGCTACTAATCATTAAGTAATACCGAACAATATGAGAACAGATAGGGATTGCTCGGTATTCGACGAAATTTGCTCGATACAAACCAAAGACTGATCGGTATCACTCATTTTAAGCCGATATTAGCTTGGTACACACCAAAAGCTGATCAATACAGAATTATGTAATCAAGTTTCAAGCAAAAATGAGTATTTATAGAGTCAAACTGAGTAATTAGAGACATACAATCAGGAAGACATATTCATTATAGAAATTCCTCCAAATTAACATATTACATGAAAGACGATTGACTACTTGAATCTGGATTTGTGAAGTGTATGCTTGTTGGTGTAATCTTCTCTGTGGGTTTAACTTTTTTGGTCTTTCTTTTCTCCCAATGATCCTTCAATCTTGCATTTGAAACGCCCTTTGACCGGTACTTCTTAGGATCTTTAATAGTTTCATTACCAGCTTCAGAATTTGGTTTGTTCTTTCTGCCAAGCTTGATGGAATGAACTTTTGCAGCCAAAGTACACAAATCATCTATGACACACTTTTCAGCCTCCTCATTACCTTATGCTTCTGTGCTAATTTTATATGCAAATCGACATACATAATTTCTGAAAATAAGGTTGCTAGACCCCGAAATAAGTTGGCAAGCATTCATACCAAGACATGGGATCTTACCTCCAGAATATAAATCTTTTCGAGCATTGGCTGACCATCTTGAGAGTAAATATTTAATGGGAATATTAACAATATCTAACTGTCTCATTACTCTCATGCAATGTGCACATAATATACCCATCATTTCAAATTTAGCACAGCTGCATTCAATGCTACCTTCTAATGAATTAAAATTGACAATCCAAATGTGTGAATCAGTGGAGTTATCTATGTTCCAAACAAAAAACCTTGATAAATCCGATGAGGTATTTTCAACGCATAATCCACCAAGTCCATGCAAGAACTCATTTTCAAAAAATACATACAACTTTCTTGAATAAAATTTTGCAGCTTGCTTCAATATTGGGCTACTTTTCATATAAGGCACTATATTAGTTTGACTACATCCGAATTTTTCATCTTGTTCATTTCGACGCCAATTCCTCATCACCTTCTCCAAACCGAGGAAATACTCGGTGATAGTACTTGTTGGCTTTGAATAACCATGGCATACATGATTGGTTTACTCACTACATTGGGTTGATAAAATGCCAAGGTTAAAACAATCTTTATTGAATGCAGTTGACCACTTCTCCCTGATTTTGTAGATATCATTCAACCATTGATGGTTTTACAGGTTTCATTGTAATATCATTTTAGTCCATTTAATCTCAAATTCCTCCACTGAATCATATTATTTGAAATAATAAAAAAATAAGGATTTAACTCTGTTGTTGCTGTTAAAGCACCATACGTTTGAAGGTGCCTCTTTGTAGAGATGCCATTGACACAATCGATGTCGTGCATGATGCAATGCAATCTCTATTGCCCTGGCCATGGCTTGGTCCTGATCAATAAAAATGGTAATGGGATGTTTGTTATCCATGATTTTAATAAATGTTCGAAAAAGCCAGGTAAAGGAAGCTATAGTCTCATCAGATAAAAATGCAACTCCTAGTAGAACATTTTGCCAGTGATTATTTACTCCGACAACTGGGGCACAAGCTAAGTTATATTTATTTAAACGATAACTATTATTGAATATAATCACATCCCCAAAATAGGCATAATCAATTCTACCAAGATCATCCACCCAGAAGAAATTCAACAAACACCCATCTTCATCAGTTTCAACATCCCAGGCAAATATGTTGTCATCAATTGCCCGTTTTTTAAACAACTTGATCAGTGAATTAGTGTCTCCAGTCTCGATCTTTGCTATTCTTTCTTTTTGGATGTAGTTGTATGCATCCTGCTTCTTGAATCCAAGATTACCCACACCTCCAACTTCATTAGATAGGTATGTAAATGCATCGACAGTTCTTATCCCTACTTCTGACATAGATTTCAAAATAGCTGCATTATCATCACTAATGCTCCTAGATAACTTGAGCAAATGTTGATCATCCGGCCTAGCCAGTTCGTGATTGTGACTTTCTATAGATTTATTCACTGCCCAAACCCCATCTTGACTCACCAAAAATCTAACCATGGCTGGACATCCTGTTCTTGTACATGATCTTCGATATTTTACCTTAGTATCACTCTCATTCGCCTTCTTGAAACCTGATTTAGAACACATAAAATCCTTTGATTTGATTTTCCTTATATTTGGCCAAAAATGATGATGATCTTTCCGAACACTAAATCTAGTTGAATGCGCGTACTGGCAATATTTTTCATATGCTTCCTTCTTAGAATTGTAAACACCCTAAGAAATATTCATACATCCATATTAGCTTTATATCTAAATATCAATCCGGACATTAAAAACAAGCTTATACCGAGGTTGAATGATCGGAACTATAATGTATTAATATTTATTAGCTCGGTACAACTCTGCACTGAGTTTATACCGAGCTATTATAATCAATATCGATCGTATACCGATCTATAATAATGAATACTGACATTATACCGAGCTAAGAAGGAATTCATACCGAGTAATGATCGGTAGTACTACAACCAACGTTTGATACCCAGTAATGAAACAGTAAAAAGTTTAAAAAAAACAAACAAACTGTATAGATAATAACATACTTGTATTAACTCAGAAAATGCTTCATCAAAGGTTAACGTCGGAGTTTCCTCGAAATTTACTAAGTCTTCGAAAGCAAAATCTACATTCGATCCATCCATCTCCTCAAATACTTCACGATTTCTTTCGTGAGGTATATGAGAATTATATGAACCGTAAAGACTGTCTAACATCTTAGGTTTAATACATAAAAGGTTATTATACCTGAGGTAAAAGCCGCGTACATTTTTAGTTTTCCCGACCATTTCATATACATTGCGGCGGGCTGATCCGAACTATTTTAAAAAACATGCTAAATCATATGGGCTGTCGTCGGGTCATTAGGAGTAAAGAAGGCATGCCAGGTGTCGCGATTTGGAGCGATACCGAACGTAGAGGTGTGTCAGGTTACCTGAGGCAATAAAAATTCTCTCAAAAGGAGGCAACAACAGTATAGCCTTAACATATATTTATATAATATTTATTTATAATTCTTCTTTTTTTTGTATTTTAACATTCAGCCCCCTATTTCTCCTGACATAGGTGGCAACAATGCAAGTTTTTTTTTTTTAAACAATGTAACAGATGGTTTTTTGAGGTGGCAACAAGAGTTTTGAATTTTTTTTGTTAAAGGGTAGCATTTTTTTAGAGAGTTTTTCCTCTCTCTCTCTCTCTTTTTTTTTTAGAGAGATTTTTTTATTTTATTTCAAAATTCAAAAAATTTCAACAGGGGGACAAAAAAATTTGAAAAATATTCTAGAGACATTTTGAAACAATTTAAGTAATTTGGAGGCAATTTTTCGCCCAAATTTTGAACCGTTTCCCCCCATTTTTATGCTACAAATATCCCTCTTAGGGTAAGGAAAAAATGGTACCTATCTCTCTTTTTCCTTCTTTCTCTAACTTTCTTACAATTGACAGTTTTTACTATTTTTTGTAGGTGGCATCCCCTATTCAAATTCAGTGCCCCTCTATTTTATAGAAGTTAGAATTTTTGGCCTTCTCCTCTTTCACTTTCTTATTCTCTAATCTTCCTCTTACATTAGAGGCATTCCACTGTCATATATTAAAAAAATCCCCTATTAATTTTTAATGCTCCTCTTCTTTGTAGAAGGAGAATTTTTTCCCATTCCTATTTTCTTCTCCTCTAATATTCTTCTTACATTAGAGACATTCTAATGTTTGAGATACGTGATATCCCTTATAAAGCTTCACTGCCCTTCTTTGTGTAGATGGATCTTTCTCCTCACTTTTTTTCTAATACTCAATAAACTATGCTTTACATAAGAAAATCAACTGTTATTTGTATGTGAGGGTGATTTGAGAAGATGTGACAGTAATAATACTCGAGAGAAGAACCAAATATTATTTGTAGAAAAGGTGCATTTTGATACTTGAGCAGAAGTTCATCGGTGATCAACAATCAAGTGGAAGTATGATGTCGATCGGGGGTTGGGTTGAGAGTTGAACAAGATAGTTGGAGGCTGTACTGTTAATAGTATCAAGCGATAAGCCAGTAATGGTTGATATGAAATGAAGAACTAACAATGGACATCAGGTAAAAGACTAAAGATGGTGGTGGTAAAGTTGTATTCTTCTAAGGCAATATGCATCCATACTGACATGTGAAGATATTAGATATTCTTAATTGAAGGAGGCAAAGCAGTATGCCATATTAGTAGTCTTTTGATACCCATATAGTTTCAACTGACTGGAGGCCTGATGATGATCAAATTATAATATTTTTTGAAGAAGAAGTTGTATGAGATGCTTCAATGTATAGTAGAGAAGAAGTCGCTTTAATCCACCAAGAATATTTGATTGTTTTGACGTTATTTATTATTTGATGATATTAACTTATGCAGATAATGTCAATGTACTTTTTAGTTTCAACTTTTAGTGAGGATAAGTGTACACTTGAATATGATGTTGGATATGTGTAACTTCATTGATGTTGTATACGAAGTTGAGATTATTATATGAGCTCGATGCTTATTTTTTATTTGAATTGAACTTATCTCTTAGAGGAATCTAAATTGTTTATGCATCTTTGAAACATGCTTTGATATATTTCTCCACATACTTTTTGAGAATTTTTTAGACGGCTATAGTCTTCATATTAGTGATGATTTTATCAACCACTTACTTTCATAGAATCTTTCTAGAGAGGATATTGTCCACTTAGAATATTGCTCGATGATATTAACCTATGTGAAAAAGGTCTAGAGAATTTACTAAGGATGTATGACCTATCCAAGTTTGTATATCAGAGCATTGCTCAATTATGTTAACCTATATGAAAGAGGTCAAGAAGTCCACAAAAGATGTATAACCTTTCTGAGGTTGTATATTAGAGTGTTGTTTGATGATGCTAACCTATATAAGAAAGGTTTAGAGAATCCACAAAGAATGTATGACCTATCCAAGGTTGTATGTCAGATTGTTGCTCAATAGCATTAACCTATGTGGAAGAGGTTGATAAAATCTACAAGAGCATGTATAGGGGGTCCTCTGACGTGCCACACACGTCAAGGATAAAAATTGAAACATTATACTTTTACACAAGGGTCATCGGAGGTGTTAATGTAGAGGTCGAGGGCTGTGTCGACAGTGTTGGGGCGATGTCGATAATATCGGTGGTGTTGGTGCACATATCGAGGAGAGAAGTATTTTCTCACATTTCTTTTCTTTTTCTTATCTTTTTTTATTTATTAAATATAATTAATTATTATAGTTAACATAATTATAACTAAATTATAATTTTAAATCATAATTAATGTTATTTTTATTAGATTATAATTAAAATGATTATAATTATCATAGATATAATTTAAGATATAATTTTTATAATCAAATTAAATTGTAATTGATATTAACGTAATTCAATTACAATTAATATAACTAATACATAAATTACAACTACTGTAATTATAATTTATACAACTATGCTCAATATATTTTACAATCCAATTAATGTAAACATAATCAGATTATAATTAATTGTAGTTATGATTAAACACAGACAATATCACATTATAATCAATTTTAATTCTTAATTTACATAACAGTATTAATGAGAGCACCGTTAATGATTAACAAGTAATAATAGCAAATAAAGAAAAAGCAAAGATCTACCTCTCTGTTTGGCGTTTGCATAATCGAACGGCGAGGTGTTCAGTCGTGAGGAATACGGCAGAAAGGAGTTAGATCAGGTGGAAGGAATGAGGATCTGAGATTGTTGGCTTGCGGTTTGATCGGTCCTTAAGTGTACGCAGGCGACTAGGGACGGAAGTGTGGGGTGCGTCTAGAGGCGGAGAGGGAGGCCGGAATTTGCAGCTTGTAGAGGGCTTCACACGTGTGGAAAGGGGCAGAGGCAAAGCTTGTTATTAGGTCAAGATTTAAGGGGTAGATCAGTCGTGCGCTTGCGGTTTGGAGAAGGTGAAGTGCTCGGAGGCTAGGTTTAGACGTTTGTGTCGGATTGAAGGCCTGAGTCGGGATTGAGGCTCGTGAATGGAGATTGCCTGTAAGAGGTCGAAAGGTCGAATCAACAGAGGGGCGGGAGCATGTGAGAAAAAGAGTGGGAAATGATCGCTTCATCCTCATTTTAATGACGACGAGGCTGAGCCAACTCCTACAGAGATCATGCTCGTTCTTTTTACGGCGAGCCCTCGCGGAAATCGCGGATAATGACGAACGACGTCGTGCAAAGTTTGCCGGAACTGGACGTCCGAGGTAATGGGCTGATTTTTTTTTTTTTTTCATTTTTCGCTTAAATTTTTTTAAATACTAATAATAAGTATTATACTAATATTTATTTATAATAATTATTATTAGTATTTTGGGCGTGCAATTTTCTTTGAGCAAATTTATTACTCGTTTTAGATGATTTGGACGTTCCGAGCGCAACGACAAAGTCTATTTTACGATCGGACGTCTCTGGAGCGACATCATGCATCGTTTCCTCGGTTCACCTGCGTTACCTTGGGACCTGCGCCAATCTATGTGTGCGACTTTCTTTGAAAAAATTGACAGTCAATTTAGAGTATTGATGATGTTTCAAACGCAACGGCGAAATCCGTTTTGCAATCGAACGTCGTTCCGACATCATCATGCCCCAATTTTCACAATTTAAGCTCATTTACTCAAGATGTGTGTTGATCAAATTAGTAGCATTTATTGATCAAATTGACTGTAGATTTTGGATATTAATGATGTTTTGAATGGAACGGTGAAATCTATTTTGCCATCAGACATCGTTTTGGGGACTTCACGTGCCAATTTTGGTTGTCGGACTATGATTTTGATCGGTCGCGCTCGACTCGACTGTGAGGGGCCTCGACTTGTGGTAATTCGATTTTTTTTGTGGCAACGGTGTAGTCCATTCAGTAATTGGATACTGTTTGACCCTTCAAATGATGCATTATGCGTGTTATTTGATATATAGGCCAACTTCGTAATAGTTCATGGAGAATAAATGCTATGCTATAGGAGTTAATCAATGGAAGCAACATGACTACTTCTCCCTGATGCTCCCTAATGGCAAGTGATCAAACAAGCCCGCCAAGTAGATAGAAAAGTAGCAGCTAAAGTCATTATGAAAGGATTGTCTAATTCCCATGCAATTAAGTGGCCTACCTAGTGGTGCCTGACAGCTCTTTATACTTCTTTATAAATATTTTTTATAATAATATGTTAAAGCCGTCTGGCCTATAAAAGATACTGGTCATCTCTAAGAGAATGATGAAAAAAACAACAAGAGTCGAGTGTTTTTTTTTTTTTTTTGGGACATTTAGGCCATTTAAGGCAAACTCACACACACTACGCATACACATAGACTCGAACCCTGAACCTCTTAGTTGGAAGCCTAAGCTCTCAACCAATAGGCCAAGGAGAGTTGTGTGAGTCAAGTGTTGTAATTGTTAGCCATCTCACACGTGGCATCTTGAGATTGGTCACCTACTTTGTACAAACGGCTCTATGTACTTTCTTTAATATAGTTCTAGTCTTTTCTTTATCATGTTATCTATATATACTCTGTAATAGTGTTTCAGTAATTATATCTTTTTCTTCTCTGTTTTTCCTTTTACCTGTTTCGTGTATCTCTGGCATCCCGTGAGCTCTTTCTCTGTTTATCAACATGGTATCAGAAGTCTAGTTCATCCTGTTCCTCCTCTTTTCTAATCTTCAATGACATCTACTGAACAACTTCGTTCCCCACCCAGGAGGATTCCTCCTCCGCCGAAGAACCCTTCTTCTCTCCACAAATTCCATCCTCCCTCAAATTCTTGATGAGCAACGTCAAGAATGTCATAGCCCAACAGCTTACAGCGGATAATCATTCGCTATGGAGATCTCAAGTTCTCAAGCTCTTTCGGGCAAATAGTTTTGAAGGATTCTTGACCGGATCTGTCACCTGCCCGCCTCCCACCATCTCCAACACCGCCGGGAAACTCAACACCAACATTGCCTACACAACCTGGCAACTTATCGATCAAAATCTCGTTGCCGCGCTATATTCTATCATTTCTCCTGTCATCTTACCTTACGTTCTCTCCGCCGACAACTGCAGCGAAATCTGGCGCATTCTTGACAGCCGGCTACAATCTTCTACTAGATCAAGAATTTCACAATTAAAGAATGAACTTCTTTACCTCTCTATGAAGGATAAGACAATGACCCAGTACCTCCTTGACGTCAAATCCAAAGTCGACGCACTCGCTGCCGCCGGTTCTCCGGTCGATGTTGAAGACGTTATTCATTATACGCTCAACGGTCTTCCCAACACCTATCAAGCATTCAAGACTGCTATCCACACCAATCTTCGCTATGTTAGTTTAGACGAACTCTACACCCTCCTTTGTAGCGAAGAACTTAATCTTCTGCACGAGACCGCCAAAGAACTTCACTCGCTCAGCCTCGACGGACAACAAATGGCCCTTACAGCTAGTCGTGGCCGTGGCCGTGGCAGATCGTCCACAAACCGTGGTCGCAACAACAGTATTGTCTCCTCTGCTGCACCAAAAAATCGCGGAACCAAGACCACTCGCCCGTCCATATCCTGCCAGATCTGCGGTAAGCCTGGACACTCCGCCATCAAATGCTGGCACCGTCATGATGACCAATACAACACCGAACCCACGGCTGCCCTCTTTACATCTCCGCCTGCGTCCAATTCCTCCGACTGGTTCCTCGATAGTGGAGCCACATCACACCTTACCTCCGACTTTTCTCAAGCAGGTACCGGACTTATGGCATCGCCGACTCGAACACCCCTCTGCTCAAATCCTCGCCAGAATTGCCAAACTCTCGGGATCCGACTACATTACTGCCACTACCTCTTTTTGTAATTCTTGTAGAATGGCTAAAAGCCACCGTCTCCCTACTACTTTGTCTCAAACTGTAACTGGAAACTTACTAGATCTTGTTCATTCGGACGTCTGGGGACCGTTCTCTACGGCTTCCTCTCAAGGCTTTCGATATTACGTTTCTTTCATAGATGACTTTTCCAAGTTTACTTGGATTTATCCCATAATAAACAAATCTGAAGTGTTTTACAAATTTTTTGAATTTCAAAAATCGGTCGAACGACATTTTAATTGCAAAATTAAGATCCTTCGCACTGATAACGGAGGCGAGTTCGTTAACAATAAATTCAAAATGTATTGCAAATCTCTCGGTATAAGTCATCAATTCTCCTGCCCGCACACACCATCTCAAAACGGCGTTGCCAAACGCAAACATCGGCATCTCATCGAAACCACGAGGACATTGATCATACAAGCATCCTTACCTCTTCACCTTTGGGTTGACACTTTGCTCACAGCCAACTACCTCATTAACCGAATGCCCTCTCCCAACACCCATAATAAACCTCCTTACGAACTGTTACACAGTAAGTTACCCGACTATAATCACCTAAAAGTTCTTGGCTGCCTCTGTTACCCATGGCTTAAGCCATACACCTCCAACAAGCTCTCTCCCGCATCCCTTCCCTGCGTCTTCATTGGCTACTCTCATTCTCAAAATGGTTACAAATGTCTAGAACCAAAATCCAACAAAGTTTACAAATCTCGGCATGTCCTCTTCAATGAAACGGTTTTCCCTTATTCTACCAATCTTACTCACATGATACCTCCGTCTACTTCAACGCCTCACATTCCTCCTCTCCTTCTTGTTCCCAACACTAGTCTACCGAAAACCATTACGAACCAAACTCAAGACACGTTTCCCACACCTCACAAAATAATTCAACCTCAGCCGTCTGGACACGATCCGCAGCACACACCCAACAGCTTAACTCCCGTCCCGAACACTACTATGAACAGACCAACCAATTCGATTACTCAGGACATCATGCCCACTTCCACCAACATCATTCCTCCTCATCATCCCATGGTCACTCGTCTTAAGAGTGGTCTCTCCAAACCGAATCCTATCTTCGACTTAGCCCACCTTCTACAACCTGACGAACCTACCACATACAACCAGGCCACTAAATCGGAAAAATGGCGCACTTCTATGTCACAAGAATTTCAAGCCTTACAAGCCCAAGGAACTTGGGAACTTGTTCCACCGAACAGCTCCTTGAACATCCTGGGTTCTCGGTGGACATTCAGAACCAAATTTCATTCTGATGGGTCCATAGCTCGGCACAAAGCAAGGTTAGTAGCACAAGGCTTCAATCAAGAACACGGTATCGACTACAACGAAACTTTCATCCCTGTAGCCAAAATGCCGACAATCAGGATCTTCATCCTCATCGCTCTTCACCATAATTGGGCAATTCATCAACTCGACGTCTCCAACGCCTTCCTCCACGGAACACTAACCGATATGGTCTACATGTCACAACCACCGGGCTTTCAAGATACGTAATATCTGCACTACGTATGTAAGCTCAAGAAAGCTCTCTACGGCCTCAAGCAATCTCCACGGGAATGGTATGCCACTCTTTCCAATCATCTAATCAATTTCGGGTTCACTATTAGCTCTGCAGATCACTCTCTCCTCACATACACTTCCGGGAACATTCGCCTCTACATGCTTATTTACGTGGACGACATCCTTCTCACAGGTAACTCCCCATCCGAAATCAATAAATTACTTACTAATCTAAATGCCAAATTTCAGATGAAAAATCTCGGGTCACTCTCTCATTTTCTCGGTATTCAAACTGACAAAACTAATATCGGCGTGATTCTCCATCAAAGAAAATACGCTAAATCCATCATCCAACGAGCTGGCATGGAAAATTCAAAACCAGTCGCTACGCCCATTTCGTGCCGCACAATCGTCTCCACCACGGCTAGTGAACCTTTCCCCAACCCGCAATTCTACAGGAAAATCATCGGCGCACTTCAATATCTAACCATTACTCGACCGGACATTCAATTTGCTGTCCAGCAACTATGCCAGCATATGCAAGCTCCTCTCAACACCCATTTCGACTCATTGAAACGCCTTCTACGATATGTTCACAGCTCACTCGATACAGGTATACCACTAAACCGATCTAATCTCATTCTAAAAGGATACACAGATGCAGATTGGGCCAGTAACAATCAAGATCGGAAATCAATCTCCGGATACTGCAATTTTCTCGGTACCTCACTCATATCCTGGCAAGTGAAGAAACAAACTACAATCGCTAGGTCCTCTATAGAAGCGGAATACCGAGCTCTCGCAACTGAAGCTGCCGAAGTGCTCTGGCTCCGTCAACTTCTTCAAGACTTTCATACACCGCAGCTCGAACCAACAATCGTATATTGCGACAACACCTCCGCAATCGCTCTCGCCAACAACCCTGTCTTCCACGCCAGGACGAAACACATCGAGGTGGACTGCCATTTCATTCGGGACTACATCAAGAAGAATACTATATCGGTTCATCACATATGTACAGAAGATCAGCTCGCCGATCTTTTTACTAAAGCCATGCCCAACAACCAATTTAAATTACTCTCATCCAAACTCATGGCTACTACACAACCACAAGTTTAAGGGGGGCTGTTAGCCATCTCACACGTGGCATCTTGAGATTGGTCACCTACTTTGTACAAACGGCTCTATGTACTTTCTTTAATATAGTTCTAGTCTTTTCTTTATCACGTTATCTATATATACTATGTAATAGTGTTTCAGTAATTATATCTTTTTCTTCTCTGTTTTTCCTTTTACCTGTTTCGTGTATCTCTGGCATCCCGTGAGCTCTTTCTCTGTTTATCAACAGTAATTATAAACTTTTCTACTTAATAAAGACTAAAAAATAAAAAAAAGACTATAAAGAACTGAAGAAGAAGACAGGTCTTCTACCTACGTGTACTTTAATGCTTCTCTATCTTCATGATCAATGCCCCTCTTTTTATGATCGCTACCTCCAAAAATATCACATCCAATAATAACTAAAAAAAAGGGAGATTTACATACATACCACTTAATACTATTCTATTTACATATTTAACACCTAAAACTTTAATATTACATACATACCACCCATAGTTCATTTTCATACCAAATATGAGTGGTAGAAATGAAATATATGAGTGGTAGGAAAGAAATATAAGTGGTATATTTGATATTAAAATAATATAGAGTTGTATGCATGTAATATTAAAGTTTTAGGTGTTAGATATGTAAATAGGATGTTATAAAATGGTATGTATGTAAATTTCCCAAAAAAAAAAACATTCTCTGGTATCTTTAAAATTCTCATTTCCTTCATCAAATTTACATATTCAAACACACCTGGAATTTTATTACTAAGTGTTCAATTTATAATGACAATTTAAATTCATAGGAAAACTAAAGATAACATTTCAGAACAATGCAAAAAACATGTAGTTTTATCTTAGGCACTTAGATAAATTGAGTTATTTGATAAACTTCTCATCAATTAGTTCAAGCCAAATGAAGTTGACGAAACTTAGTGAAGTACTCAATAGCCATGTCCTCAGGAGGTAAAGTTATTATGCTCTCCAACTTATCTCCTGGGGAATGTTTCAAGAAGTTTTTGCTCCATGTAGCAAATTTAGGAAACTTCACAACATCGATTAGATTGAAATCAAGGACTTTTTCCACCACCACCCCAAGCCAAAAAGGGATCCAACCCACCACCAAGTCAAGATATCCCATGTGGTGTCCCCCAAAGAAGTCTCCTTTCATTGTGAGCTCTTTCTCCAACACTTCCAGAACTTCCTCAAATGCTTTAAGGCTATCCTTTCTATCTTCTTCTCCAGCAAAAAAAAGCTTCCTTGCTGCCTCCCGACCCTGTATTTAAAACACATCACATTCTTTATAGAATAAATATGACTAAGTTGAACTTTTACATTTTGAGACTTATACAAATGTTAGAATCCAACCCTTAATATCCCGATTATAATACGTATTTAACATTATCCTTGTAGTAATTTAAAGGTGTAAGTGAAAGTTTTGCATTATGCAAGCATTTATTTAAAAGCAATGTTTTTTATATCCTATAATGATAGGAAATATTTTGTAATATCTTCCATGCAATATGTTACACTCATGATATTTTTTACACCTAGCATTTCAAAATATTTTAAATGACATTACTTCAGAGATTTATGAAAGTTACTTTTTGCAAGTATTATTCAAAAAAAAAAAAAAATGTATTAGAATTGGAAACTTCCCAAGATAGGCTAATGTAGCGAAGCTACTTGGGTAAAACATGAATGCTTGTTGATGAACCGATCTAACGTCATCTAAGGTTTATTTGAGATCAGATGATCATCCAATCTAATATAACCTGTAGGCATATAAATTAAAAAAAAAAAAAATACAAAATTTGATGCAATTTCTTCCTCTAAATAAGTTTTCTCAAGAGATACTTCAAAAAAATTATCATGGGATCTTCTCAGCTTGCCCTATGAAAGCCATTTCTATACTCTTGGAAAGCATGCTTTTTCTCATTAACAATTTTTTAAAAATCATGAACCCTTCCCAACAAGCTTTTTGCCCAAGTCATAGAAGACATTTATGATAAATCCCACAAATTGTTGTATCCATCTAATTGTAAAAGTACATTCAATCACTAGAGAAAAAATACTGATTTCCCAATAGAATTTCTGACGAACATAAATCTGCTAGAAATTCTGGTGGATTTTCATCGGAATATCTCCGACAGATTACTAGTTAGTGGAATATCTCTGATAAATTAACAACATATTTTTATTGTATTTTATGCCAGATTTATTTCCATTAGAATTCCGACGGAATTTAAATATTTCTAAAAAATCATTATTATAAATATTTAAAATTATTATATTGTTAAATTAAATTAAGTAATTTAATAACTTATTGTCAAATTAAACTAAGCAAATTAAATATCGTTAAATTAAAATAATTAAATAGTTTTAATAATTATTATTATGTTAAACAAATTAATTCAAATAAATTAATTAGCTAAGATAATAGATATTATTAAAAAGATAAAATAATCTTGACATATAACGAATTAAAAAAAAATAAAAAAAAATATAACGAATAAAAAAAATTTAAAAATTATAATTTAAATTAAATAAATTTTGCTAATGAGACAGAAGAAGTATGCCCCGCAACTTAATGGATAGGCGATGTGTTCTCACAAGGGGTGGGGTTCGAATCATACGCAAGTATGGGCAAGCACGCGCAGGCAAGTTCGTGAGCTGGATTGGTTCACGAGCGCGAGTTCATGGGCAACAGTCAGGAGGGTTAGCGGTCAGGCCAGGTTCATGAGCGTGCGGAGTTCTCTAGGGACCGAGGCGAGCTTGGCTTATAAACGACGGGCAGGGGGCTTACGGGTTTGGTTCACAAGCAATGTGGGGGCTGCGGGCTTGGTTCATGGGCTGGCAGCGAGCTCACTCGAGCTAAATTTGAAGAATTTTTAATATTTTTTCTATAATCATCAGTTCCAATCGGAAAATTCGCCAGAAATGTTTTCCAATGGATTTTTTATGCTGAAATTCCGCTGGAAATTTCTAGAGGGATTTTTTCGTCTGTGTTTGTTTCCCGATGCATGTAATCTTGTCAAAAAAATTTCCGTCAAAAATCCATCAGAAATATAAATTACCGACATATATTAATTATTTTTTAGTGAAAAACGCCGCAAGAAAATGACAGTTTTTCGGTAGTAAATGTGGTATATCAGTACTCATGCTAAATCATAAAGTAGTTGTCAATCATTCATCCACCAAATGGTGTTCTCACCGCCATATATAGATTTCTAGAATTTTTTATTGATTCATATGCAAAAGGATGCTGAATTAGCCTTCATCTCATCAATGCACTAATATTATTTGGCCATCGTCATTGCTATATTCTACTAGCTTCCTATCATTAGAAGCCTATAAATCAAAGAACAAAAGTCAAACTATAAAAGCTTCATCACCAGCTCCGCCAAAAGTTACTGATTCTAGCTTATCTAGTTGCCCAAAAATTCTCCACCATTCCTCAAGTAATCACCACCTTAAGGAGTCGTACAAGGATTCACCTATGCCTTTCACCTCTAGAATTTATTTGTTCCACTAAGTCTGGGGATGTTATTAAAAAACGGTACTTCTAAAAGTTTAAATAAAAATATGTTATATGTGCCCTGCCATCTACGAAGGACTCAAGTGTCACCTTTATTATTATTATTATTATTATTTTCCTACCTAATGTATTTTTATAAAACTGTAATTTTCTTCTCTAGGCTAAAACTATATTTTTCCTATAAAACTATAGTTTATAGGAAAAGAAATTATCAGACCTAACCATTATCGCGGACGAACTCATTTTTAATTCAGAAATTAGTAGATCCAATAACTATTAGGTTTATTTTAAAGGCTTTATTTTTAGACGAGTTTATGAATCTTTAATGATTTATAATTCCTCTTTTATTCAATGCGTAGGCATCTTCACAGATTTTATTCCTAAAAAAAAATTATTTCAGAAATTTGATAAATTAATCGCTCGAGCAGTCCTCTAAGATCAATTTTTAAAAATTAAAAAAGAAATAAAAACTGCAAAACTTTATTAAAAAAAAATGTGCGAAAAACCTCTTACCTTATCTTCCAAAAAAAATGCTAAAAATCGCGCTCGTGAACGCTCATAAGCTTTCATTGGCAGTAATGGCGCTCTGTCACCCCAAATCTCATCAATGTATTCAAGAATAACGAGCGATTCAAGCACTGGCTTGCCATCGTGGACAAGAACCGGCACTTGCTTGGTAATAGGGTTCAATTCCAAAAGTGCTTTGCTCTTTTTCTCCAAATCCTCTTCCACATATTCATACTCTATTCCCTTCAACCTCAACGCCCACGCCACCCTATGCACCGCCGGACTCGCCCACATCCCCCTTAACTGCACCACATCACCAGAACTCGTTCTCATCCTCACCAACCCTTTTCGCTCTCTCTTTCTGCCTCTCTCTTGGCTTGAGGTTTCGAACTATGGTTTTCTTTTTTTATATAGAGGTGGCGTGGTAGAGAGGAATCAAGCACATTAAGATGCGTATCAGATTTGATATGGAGGATTCAATGGTCGGATATCTGGTTCGTCCTCCCTTCTTCAATTCTATGGGGCCATGAGATCCCACCTTTTGTTGGATTAGGACGTTCGGCTCTATTCAATTGGAAATCTGAGGATTTTCACCTTTGCGAAAGATACCTTTTGATTTAAAATCTGACATTGTAATTATCTAACTTTAGGATTTGATTTGAATTTGTAATTATCTTGATTTAGGAGGATTTGATTAAGTCAAAGTTTATCCGGGCGGTTCCTTTTCTAAATTTAAATACTTATTTTTCCAAGACTGGGATTTTTTCTCTAATTTTGAATTTATTCAGATTCTTGATGAAAAGGTTCATGCCGTATTTTCCCATTTATTATTCTCCCATATAACTCCTTAGTCCATCTCCAATAAAAAAACTTAATTTTCGCTTCAATATATAGTAATACTTCAAAATGAAGTAATTCTTCTCTAACTAAACTTCATTTTTTAACACAAAAAAGAATATGCTGTGTATTTTCTTTCTCATAATTTATTTTATATTTATTTTTTAATAATGTATTTATATTTATCAAATTATTAAATTATCTTTACTAGTTATTTTCTTTTTTTATTTTATTTAGGTATTGTATTACTCGATATCTTTTAAATATATATATGAGAATTTTATCTTAATTTATATATTCATGTTGCATCTTAAATAAATTAGTTACGTAAAAAGTATTTGAAATTTGAATAATGCGTTTATAAATTATTATTTCTGAATGTCCGGCATTATTTTTTCATGACGGTATTTATCGACAGTTTAGCCATCATTTTTAATTGAAAAGTTTCCGATGGTTTAAAATGTTTAAAATGCAGCTGAAGATGGCCCTAAAATTAACACCCCCCTACTCTTCTTCCATCTTCCTCATTTCTTCTGGTAGCTCATTTCGTTCGTTTAGAGAATGCTCGTGTCCTCACTGAACTTCGTATTTGGTCGCCTACTCGTTCGGTTCATCCAAAAATATTCAAGCTAAGATGCAGAAGGAGCTATAATTATATCGAGCAAAAATTCAGAAGAAAAAGGAGCAAGAGCTTATTCCTGGATCACAAGGCAGCGAGGACACAAACGATGATTAGTTGTCATTTGTTTGAAGAACGAGTTGGTGTATTTGGATGTAAAAGAACTTGTTTTATGTTTTAAAAATTGTATAACAAGTTGAGCTTTATATATTTTATGTTTTAAACTATTATAGTATCTATAGATGGTGGATCTTAGTGTATGTCATAGATTATATTTTGAACTACCTGAGTATATGGTTGAAAGTATTTGTTTTGTGTTTTGAACTTCCTGCATGTAATTGTAAAAATTTGTTTGGATAAAGGGAGGGAAGTCAATTTTTTTTTGCAATTGCTACAAGTTTTCTTTGCCTAACCGACATTTTAGACAAAAGAAACTTCGATACCAGACATAGGCAATTTTGCCACTGATTTTTTTTTGTTTTGCCGCTCTCGGTTTGGCCGCTGGAAATACTCATGGTTTGACCGTCGTTAATACCACTAATAATAATTGGCAGTTACCAGCGGTATTTGCGTCAGAATCTTCCGGTTGTTTACATGAACCATGGAAAAAAATTACTTCTAGAAATATGCTGCCAGTTTCGATTTCCTATGCAATTTTATTCCGGCATTGTTTAAATCACCAAAAAACAGTCGAAAAATATAAAAAATGTTGGAAAAATAATTTAAAACTCTGGAAATTGCGCTCGGTAATGGACTATTTTTCTATAGTGGATCCTAGTGTAATCTAGGTTGCCCACAAATCTCATCAAGTCAACCCACACACTATCACCAATCCATAACAGTCTCTCATCTGACTTTTAATGTCTATAAATATGTCTTGCAAGCAATTTGATCCATGCTTCTCAAATTTTTTCTTAAATTCTCATTATATTGCAACAACAAGTAGGTTTCTCTATAAATCAAAAGTAAAACATAGAATAATTTTTGTTCGAGTTATTAAAATGTAAATCTATTACTCATACTGTTAATAACTAATCTCAAAACTCGGAAACCACTTATCTCGAACTTAATATGGGATTTTCTTCCATAGAACATATGGAGTATCAAACTTGCTCCACTTGCTCCATATGGTGTCACATATTTTATGTGCAAGCTACTTTAAAGGATGAAACCTCCATAAAATATTGGGTTAAAAAAATTACTTCTTAAAATATTTTAGTAATCTAAAACATGCATTACATATGTATCGCCCTCAAGCTCTATAAACACGCGCCCATCTATTGTTGATGTTGATGTAGTATGGGTAGAAGTTCCTCTTACAAAGGGTTAAGGGAGTGGTGGGTAGCAGGATGGATGCACGTATGGTGGATATGGATAGGTGGATTAGATGAGACTCTCTGGGATGATGAAGGGGTAGAAAGGGTAAATTTGAGTACAGTACATGTGGGTTTCTATATCTTTCTTAATTACTATTTAGAGTGGTATTGAACGAGGTTTCATCGGGATAGAAAGATGTCAAAAGCTCCAAACCCAGATATAGGAATGAATATGAGGACTCCCTACAAGAAGAGTTGGCAAAGTCAGATTTGCCTGGGTCTTGGCAGCGGGCTATGAAGATGAGGTCCCCTCGGTAGCTCTGGCCCTAATGGATGGGCCACAACTTACATTTTTTGGCTTACAAAAGATATTGATCATGATTGATCACCAAGGGGGTTCATCATCGAAAGTCATCTTTTTAAGTTTTTTTAGATACTTTGTTGATGTATGGTAATTAGTTATACTTTGTTAATACTTTGGAGATATTATGTCTGAAGGAAGGCTACCTCTCAAATGAAAACATCCACTGATACTGAATTGGTCTACCAACTCTAGCCTTATATGAAAAATGCATAGGCAGATTCTCCATGGAGTAAAAAAATCCTAAAGAGAACATCCCTTCAAATTTACACAAAATGAAGTGAATATTATGCTAAATAAGGGCCAAAGCCTCTTCATTTAGTCTGAATGAGCATAATTCTTTAAAACGATACTTTGTTTGATTAAGGGATTCAAAATTGAATTGGCAACAAATTATAGTGGGCAAAAGGCACTTTAAGAATATGTGACAGTCATGACTTTTAAATCCAAATAATCTTCTTGATTTCATGTCAACACATCAACTAAGTGTTAAGAGAGTTGCTATTTGCATGTTTTACATTCTTGCAACTTATATAGTTTTCATGATTTCATATATTATTATTTTTTTATAGTTATCTCCTAACACTTTTTGGAAGAGTTATTTTTGCTCTTGTGTGTACTAACATTTCAGGAAAATCAAACTCCAGACTACAACGACTTCAAATCAAATTCAACATGAGATACTTTGTATATTTAAAAATTTGTATTCTTCTTTGAATTAAATTTGAGAGGGAGTGATTGTAATTGAGTGAATACACACACACACCTTAGAAGATTTTGAGAAATTTGTACTGATCGTACAGGACGAATATAGTTCATACGGGACGATCAGATCAGTTATCTCCTCTAAAGAGCAATGGAACGAACAGGGGTTGAAGAAAATTTTTCTAAGTCCTGATCGTCCAGGACGAAGTTTATTCATCCCAGGACGAAATGTTCTCTAGAAAATTTTTGTTCAAGAACGAAGTGTATTCGTTCCATAACGAGTTGCTCTCTGGAGCATTTTCATCCAGGACGAAGTGTATTCGTCCCGGGATGATTTGCTCTCTTTAAAACTTTCGTCCGGACGAACCTTAACTTTGTCCCAGGATGAAGTGAACCGACTCTAAAAATTAAGTGTCGTTCTGTAGTTTTTGGGAACCAACCTATGTAATAACCGTTCGTATCAGACAAACCTAGTTCGTACAGGATGATGTGTGTGTACGAAATTATTTCGTACCCATATACATTAGGTTCGTTTTCAACAAATTTAAGTAAAATCGTCCAGGAGGATCCACGATCATACGGGACGATCCAATTCATATTGACTTGAAAATTTACAGTTTTTGGATGATTTTTTGTGTTTTTGCTATAAATAGTCCAAACTAAACTGCCATATAATCTTTTTGACTACTGATCTTCATGCCTATTGAGAGAAGAGTCAAGTAGAGAATGTGAGAGAGTGTTTGAAGGAGATTTCTTGCCATTGGAGCGTGAAGGTTTCACTTGGTACTCAAAGGTAAGAGTCTTTACTCTTGGTTTGTGATTACTTCACCATTTTTTCTCTTCCTTCTAGAATTTTTGTGAGAAGATCTGTCAAAGAGATCCGATTCTCTACTGACACTTGGAGAGTGTGAACAGCCAAAGGGTTCTCTGCCCACACTTGGAGAGTGTGAACAGCCAAAGGGTTCTCTGTCCACACTTTGAGAGTGTGAATAGCCGAAGGGTTCTCTTCCCACACTTAGAGAGTGTGAAAGGACAAAGGGTTCTCTGCCCACACATGGAGAGTGTGAAAGGACGAAGGGTTCTCTGCCTACACTAGGAGAGTCTGAAAGGACGAAGGTTCTCTGCCAACACTAGGATAGTGTAAAAGGATGACGGTTCTCTGCCGCACAAGATAGTGATAGAAAGAGTGTTTGTAAAGGCTTCTCCGTCTTACTGTGGGAGCAAAAGGAGAGTCACTATTGGTATTAGTGCAATACTTGTAGGGTACCACCGGGGAGTGGATGTAGGTCTGGTTTTGACCGAACCACTATAAACCTCTTGTCTTTATTTTTCCGCTGCATTTTATTTTTGTATTTTTTTAATTTTAAAACTGTGGTTGAAAAATATTTTCTACAAAACTCATTAAAGTTTATTTTTTGGTTTAAAAATTAAAAGGAGGGATTTTTTTTTTAAATTACCAATTCCCCTCTTGGTTAGCCGTGAGACATAAGCTTAGGTCTAACAACCTAATTCATAGAAATCATATTTCAATAAGTGATATCAGAGCTTTATTTTAAAATCATAAGTTTAGACTACTTTTTGATTAACGTAGATGGCTACATTTGAAAACTGAAATATACTTGAGGGTTACTCTATAACTAGACCTCCATTGTTCGATAATATACCTTTTGATTTTTGGAAAACACGCATGTCTACATTTTTACAGTCACTTGATTATCTTATGTGAAACTTAGTTCAGAAAGGGTATACAAAACCAACTAGATTAGTTGATGGAGTTAGAGTTGAAACCCCTTTTGCGGACTGGACTGTAGAAGAACGCGACTTAGCACAACTAAATGTCAAATGCTTGAATAGTTTCTTTTGTGCTTTAAAATCAGAAGACTACATACGGGTTTCCACTTCTAAAAGTGGGAAGGACATATGGGATAGACTTTGTGTAACTGAAGAGGAGACTAATGAGGTTAAGCAATCTAGACTTAATATTATGTTGCATGATTATGAACTATTTCGCATGAAACCAAATGAATTCATTTCTGATATATACACAAGATTCACACAAATAGTCACCTCTTTGCATGCACTAGGTAGGGAACTAATGAATGCTGAAATGGTTAACAAATTCTTCGTTGTTTGCTTACTGCTTATGATGCTAAAATTACTATAATTACAGAGTCTAAAGATCTGAACATTTACTCTATTGACAATCTTCTTAGTTTGCTAATTACTTACGAGTAAGGAGTTAGCCAAAGAAAGATTGATGCAGGTGAACCACGAATGGAGAAAAATTTAGCACTAAATGTGGAAGAGTTTGAGAGTAAACACTCACAACCTGAGGATGAAGACAACATCGCATTGATGACTAGACAATTCAGAAGCTTTCTAAAGAGGAAGAAGAAGAGACGCCAGCATTGAAATATAGGTAAATTTAATAGAAATGCCAAGGTTTCAAATGAAGTGATTTGCTATTAGTGCAGGAAACCTGGTCATATCAAGACTGAATGCCCAAAACTCAAAGCCAATCCTAGTAAGGAGCAGGTTGAGGAGAAACCAATTGCAAAGAAGGGAAAGAAGAAGTTTCAAAGAGCTTTCTGGGCGGACTCAGCTTCAAATTCATCAGAGACTGAGAAGGAAGAGGAAGTCACTAATCTGTGCTTAATGGCCGATAATCTTGGTCAATCAGATCAAGAAGAGGTATGTGACTTAACCTATGATGAACTTTTTAAAGTTTCTGAACACATGTATGATGCATATAAGAAAATGAAGAAAATGCATGCTAGTCTAAGTTTAGAATTTGAAGAATTACAAAAGAAATATGAAATTCTTAGGAAAGATCATGCTTTAATTGATGACAACCACATGAAATTACTTGATAAATTTGATGACTTGAATAAAAAACATGAAAATTTAAAATCATCCTATGTTGAACTTGAAAAAGATTTTAAAAATTTTAAGAATGAATCAGAGAGCAAAATTTATAGATCAAATTATACAAATCGAATTTTGGAAGATATGAATTTATTTTACAAATTAACGATAAAAGCTCTCGAGGATTATAGAATATCCCCTAAACATGAAGATTTTACTAATCCTATTATGCATCCTAAATTTATGCAATCCCTGAATAGACAGATGAATGGTAGAAGACTTAGAAAACCATTTCCAAAAGTAAAATGTAATAATTATGGATTATTTGGACATATAACTCACCCCTATACTTTGAAGATGAAAACTTATTTGGTGTGGAAACCTAAGATGCATAAACTTAGACATATCATACATGCATCTGATTATAAATTGCCAAAAGGAGAATCCAAACTTATTTGGGTTCCCAGGTCTAACGTTTGATAATTTTATAGGGTCGCTCTCACACAATATCTCGTGAGAGCATATGGTACCTAGACAGTGGATGTTCAAAGCATATGACTGGAGATACCGCATAATTCATATCGTTGGAAGCCATTAGTGGAGGCAAGGTTACATTTGGAGATAACATCAAAAGGAAGGTGGTTGGATCAGGTATGATTGGAAATCTTAATAAATTTTATATTGAGAATGTGTTATTAGTAGATGGCTTAAAGCATAACCTGTTAAGTATAAGCCAGCTATATGATAAAGGATATTGTGTGAAATTTTTTCCTACTAGCTGCATATTAAGCCTAAATGGTAAAGATATTTTTAATGATAAAAGAGTAAATAATGTGTATATGCTAGACTTGAATTATATTTAATCTCCTACTGCTTTTTGTTTAAAAATTGTATCTGATGAGTTATGGCTTTGGCAAATGAGACTTTGTCATTCTAGCATGAAAAACCTTAGAAGGATTACCCAAAAGAACTTAGTGAGAGGTATACCAAAACTAGACTTTACCAAGGACAACATTTATTATGCATGTCAATTAGGAAAGCAAGTGAAGTCTTCTTTTCAGTCCTATAAGGATCTTAGAACTAGTAAACCTTCAAAGATTTTGCATATGAATCTTTTTGGATCTGTTGGTACTGTGAGTCTAGGAGGGAAGGTATACGAATTTGTGATTATGTATGATTACTCGAGATTCACATGGGTTAGATTTCTAATTCATAAGAGTGAATCATTTGAGGAATTTAGAAACTTTTCTACTTGGATTCAAAGAAAACTAGGGTGTGAAATTATTTCTATACAAAGTGATCATGGAGGAGAATTTGAGAATGAGAAATTTGAAGAATTTTATAAGGAGAAAGGAATTTATAACACTTTTTTTGCACCTAGAACCCCTCAATAGAATGGATTATTCGAAAGAAAAAATAGAACATTAATAGAAGCCGCCCGAGCAATGTTGGTAGAATACTCACTTCCTAAATATTTTTGGGATGAGGCGGTTAGCTCTACATGCTATATTCTGACTAAGATGAATGTGAGATCTAAATTAAATTAAACACCCTATGAATTGCTAAAAGGAAGAACACCTAATTTATCTCATTTGCATATTTTTATTTGTAAGGTGTTCATTCATAACAATGAAAAATCTATCTTAGAAAAAATTGATCCAAAATCCGATGAAGAAATTTTTGTTGGATACTCAAGTGTTGGAAAATCTTATAGAGTATTAAATACAAGAACTTTGGTAATTGAGGAGACCATACATGTTGTATTTGATGAAATCGGAAATATGGAAGAGCCAAATATTGTAGAAGATGATATTGAGATTAACTCCCAAAAGATTAATAAAATAAATTTGAAAGAAAATTTGGAAGAAAATGTGGAAGAAAATTTGGAGATAGAAAATCATTTGCCTAGAGATTTGAGATTTTCTAAAAACCACCCAAAGGAATTGATTATAGGTGAACCAAGTGAGGGTGTAAGGACTAGGCGTGGATTAAACAAACAAATCAATCATTCAGCCTTCATTTCAACTATAAAACCCATAAATATTGATCAAGCACTTTCGGATGAATTTTGGATTTTGGCCATGCAAGAAGAGTTGAATAAATTTGTAAGAAATAAAGTTTGAGAATTAACTAAAAGGTCAAATGATCAAAAGTATAGTTGGAACTAAGTGAGTGTTCAAAAATAAAATGAATGACTCAGGAGTAGTCATTAAAAATAAGGCTAGATTAGTTGCTAAGGGGTATAATCAGATTGAAGGGATTAAATTTGAGGAGACTTTTTCCCCTGTAGCTAGACTTGAAGCAATTAGGGTTTTGCTAGATTTTGCCTGTTTTAAAGGATTCAAATTATATCAAATGGATGTAAAAAGTACCTTTTAAAATGGGGTAATTTAAAAAGATATTATTGTAGAACAACCACCAGGTTTTGAAAATTCTAAATACCCAAATCATATTTTCAAGTTGAAAAAAACATTATATAGATTGAAATAGGCACCTAGGTCTTGGTATGAGAGGTTGAGCATCTTCTTACTTGAAAGATCTTTTGAAAAAGAAAGTATGGATACAATTCTTTTTTTGAAAAAAATATAGAAAGGATATACTCATTGTTCAAATTTATGTAGATGATATCATTTTTAGATTTTCAAATAAAAATCTTTGTGATGATTTTTTTAAAATAATGAGTAGTGAATTTGAGATGAGTCTAATAGGAGATTTGAGTTACTTTCTAGGATTTGGCATTAAGCAAATTGAGGAATGCACATTTCTTAGTCAGCCAAAGTATGTTAAGGACATCCTCAAAAAGTATGAAATGTATAATGCTAAACCTGTTAGTACACCAATGAGTTCCTCAGTTCAATTGGATAAGGACCCTAAGGAAAAATCTGTTGATCAAAAGAAATTTAGAGGGATAATTGGATCTTTACTTTACTTGACTGCTAGCCGACCCGATATCATGTTCAGTGTTTGCTTATGTGCTTGATTTCAATCAGATCTAAAAGAATTACATTTGACAGCAGTGAAAAAGATTTTAAGATATATGTTAGGAACTCAGAACTTAGAAATCTTGTATCTTAAGTTTAGTTCTTCATTTGAAATAATTGGTTATTCAGATTCTGACTTTGCAGGTTGTTAGGTGGATAGAAAGAGCACTTCTAGAACATGTCGATTCATTGGAAATTTATTAGTCTCTTGGTCCAGTAGAAAATAAAATTTAGTAGCTCTATCTACTATAGAAACTGAATACATTACAATAGGAAGTTGTGTGGCACAAGTAGTTTGGTTGAAACAACAGTTGATTGATTTAGGATTGACTATAGGCACTATTCAAATTTATTGTGATAACACTAGTACTATTTATATTTCTAAAAATCCTATTCAACATTCAAGAACCAAACATATAGACATAAGACATCATTTCATAGGGATCATGTATCCAAAGGAGAAATTGAACTCACTCATGTTTCTACTGAAAATCAACTTGCAGACATTTTTATAAAATCTTTAGCCTTTGATACTTTCAGTGCATTAAGAACAAGGCTTGGTGTGATTAATTTGAATGCTTAAATAAAAATATTTTTGCAACATTGATATTTTTTTTACTAGTTAAATGTGTTTGTGTTTTTATGTGTTCATGAACTTGTTTGTGTGATTTTCTTTATTTAGAGTTTGTATTTTTTTGTTGTTTTATGTTTTTAGTGTGTTTGTGTTTAAATTTTTTGATTTATGACAAAAATTTGGAAATTTTGAGTGACAATCGTCCGGGACGAAATGTTTTAGTACGAGATGATTTGTGTACTGTGATAAACTGTCAGATTTTGAACCATTTGAGTGCAATTTTCAGTGTTTTATTGTCACTTCGTCTGTACGATTGTCACGATCATCCGAGACGAAATGTTTTTCAAACGATGGGATGAATGAATAAAGAAGTTTAATGGATAAGATAGTTTTTAATACGAACTCTGTATGTACGAACATTTGGTTTGTCTGGACGAACACATGTCGGTTCGATGTAGGGAAATGTTTTAACTGCCATTAAAACGATATAAGTTCTGATCGTCCCGGGATGAACACGTGTTCGTCTATACGATCAGACTGGTCAAAAGTCTGTATAAAAGGATGCTTCGTAAGTTGTGTTGATTACGAAAACCCATTTCATTTTAATGCTTTGGATCATCCAAACAAAATTTTTTCTTGCAGGATGAATTGAAAATTTCCTACGGGACGAATTTTTTTTATTTGATACAAATGTATCATTTTCAATAAATAGAAGGGATTTTGAACTCAACCGTCACACTCAAAACTCAACTTTCAATCTCTTTTGTACTCTAGATCCTCTTCCAAATGACAAGTTCAAGCAAGAGACAAAAGGTTATGGCAAAGAAACCACATCAAAATTCCTCTGAAAATTTTCTTTCTAAAGAAAATGAGGAATCTTTTCCTAGGTTTGCCTCTGCGAAGATCACACCCTCAAGAATCCTAATCCAAGAACAACTTACCTTTTAGGTAATGAACTTATTTGCCTCAACATAGTTTGGTTTTATCGTTACCCTCGTCTATCTCTACAATAAGGAAACATTCCAATACTTCCTCGCCAACATGTCCTTTAATTCTGACCACTCTATAATCCGTTCCTTTGTCTTCAAATAAAAAGTTGAAATCACCAAGCATGACTTAGGAGTCTTTTTAAATTTAAGGACAGAGGGAGCAAGAGCCCATTACTTGATCAACACTCATGATTATTCTTGGTCTGAACTTAATAATGTGATTAGAGAAAATAATGTGAACGAACATGTGGCTAGAGTATCTAGTCTAGTTCGTAATGTACGAATCATCCAGCATGTCCTTAGAACTTCATGTCATTAGTGATATAGAAGAAGAACTAGAAGTTGCACCTGCACCTGCCAATGAACCAAATTATCAGGATTTGGTTCAAAGCTTTGATCGCTTAGAGACTCATTTTGATCAATGCTTTGATTAAATTGAGACTCATCTTCAGCAGTAGGCCGCACAGTATCAGTATGACATGAATTTTATGAGGGATCAGATGAATGATATTAGTGCTAATGTGCTTATGATGAGTACTTACTTTAACATCTTTGATGCTGCACCTCCTCCTCCTCCACCAAATCAGGGTTATTCTCAGTGATTGTTGCACTTAGTTTTATGTATTTTCTGTAGTTTGTGTTTTAGATGTGTTTTAAGTAAGTTTGTTGTATTTTTCTTTAGTTTAGATATTTTTATTTATGTATTGATATCCTGACCTTAAATTGTAATATCTTTCTAGTGATATCAATATATGTTCACGTGTTTTTGGGATTTAATTATATTGAAATGTGTGTTAGCCTTTATGACAATCATTAGATTTTTGATCTTAATAGTGCTATACTTTGAAGTGCAAGTCTAAATTAAATTCATTAGAATTTTTTTTTTTAATTTAAGTTTTGCTTATAACTTGATATAATTAGAGTTGTCAATTTTATGTCTCTTATTTAGACTACATTAATTCTATTATTATTATTACAACTATGATGTTTTCTTATTTTATATTTTACTTATCAATAAATATTTATGCACTTAGAAAAATTTAAAATTTTTTATTATTGATTTTGGAAAGATCAAAATTACTCTTAAATAAAAAAGAAATGTACAAATGGACAAAAATCAAAAGAAATGCGCAATGGTTCGCAAGTAGAAAAAGAGGCATAAAATAAGCCCAAAAATAAAAAGATGCACAAAAATGTGCCAATAATTTGAAAAAGATGCACAAAGTGCCACATGTGGTAATTATTTCTTTTCGTTATATTTTAATCTCTTAATTCAAATTGATCTACTGTACATTTATATTCTGTATTGAAATTTGAAATATTCAAATTTTCTATTTATCCTTTTGCAATAATTTTCTTTATCTTAGTGTCTAAATTGACTCATGCTTTTGATATATTCTTTATATTATCAATATTATATCTCTTCTTAAATTCTATGAATTAATATGATTTATCTAATATTTTAATTTTATTTGCATAACATATTTTAATCACTTTCATGATTGAATTATCAAATGATTTTTATATGTCTGCTTACATTTCAAGTCTTTTTCTTTTTTACTTTTTGTTGTTATCAAAAAGGGAGAGAAATTATTTATTTCATATTATTCTTTGATTTTGTTTGATCTGTTTTTATTTTTTTGTTTTGTATTTTGTGTTTGATGTATACGTTGTGTGTGTTTGTTTTATATGTATATTTCTAAAAATGCCTCATTATTTACACGTGTTCATCAATTCATGGGGAGTTTAGGAGATTTTTTTAATTTGAAAATTATACAAACAATAATTGTTTTGCCATCATAAAAAAGAGGGAAATTGTTAAGAGAGTTGCTATTTGTATGTTTTACATTCTTACAACTTATAAAGTTTTGATGATTTCAAATATTATTATTTTTTGTATAGTTATCTCCTAACACTTTTAGGAAGAGTTGTTTTTGCTCTTGTGTGTACTAACATTTCAGAAAAATCAAACTCCAGACTACAACGACTTCAAATCAAATTCAACATGAGATACTTTGTATTTTAAAAATTTGAATTCTTCTTTGAATTAAATTTGAGAGGGAGTGATTGTAATTGAGTGAATACACACACACACCTTAGGAGATTTTGAGAAATTTGTACTGATCGTACAGGACGAACATAGTTCATATGGGACGATCAGATCAGTTATCTCCTCTAAAGAGCAATGGAACGAATAGGGGTTGAAGAAATTTTTTCTAAATCCTGATCTTCCAGGATGAAGTGTATTCGTCCCAGGACGAATTATTCTCTGGAAAATTTTCATTCAAGAACGAATTGTATTCGTTCCAGGACTAGTTGCTCTCTGGAGCATTTTCATCCAAGACGAAGTGTATTCATCCCGGGATGATTTGCTCTCTATAAATTTTTGCCCGGACGAACCTTAACTTCGTCCCAGGACAAAGTGAACCGACTCTAAAAATTAAGTTTCTTTCTGCAATTTTTGGGAACCGACCTATGGAATAATGGTTCGTACCGGACGAACCTAGTTCGTACGGGATGATGTGTGTGTATGAAATCATTTTGTACCCATATACATTAGGTTCATTTCTAATGCATTTGAGTAAAATCGTCCAGGACGATCCACAATCGTACGGGATGATCCAATTCGTATTGACTTGAAAATTTGCAGTTTTTGGACGGTTTTTTGTGTCTTTCCTATAAATAGTCCAAACTAAACTGCCATATAATCTTTTTGCCTACTGATCTTCGTGCCTATTGAGAGAAGAGTCAAGTAGAGAGTGTGAGAGAGTGTTTGAAGGAGATTTCTCGCCATTGGAGCATTTCACTTGGTACTCAAAGGTAAAAGTCTTTACTCTTGGTTTGTGATTACTTCACTCTTTTTTCTCTTCCTTCTAGAATTCTTGTGAGAAGATCTGTCAAAGAGATTCGGTTCTCTGCCGACACTTGGAGAGTGTGAACAGCCGAAGGTTTCTCTGCCCACACTTGGAGAGTGTGAACAGCCAAAGGGTTCTCTACCCACACTTGGAGAGTGTGAATAGCCGAAGGGTTCTCTGCCCACACTTGGAGAGTGTGAAAGGATGAAGGGTTCTCTCCTCACACTAGGAGAGTGTGAAAGGATGAAGGTTCTCTGCCAGCACTGGAGATAGTGTAAAAGGAAGACGGTTCTCTACCGCTCCGGGTAGTGGTGGAAAGAGTGTTTGTAAAGGCCTCTCCACCTTGCTGTGGGTGCAAAGGAGAGTCACTATTGGTATTAATGTAATACTTGGAGGGTGCCTCCGGGGAGTGGATGTATGTATGGTTTTGACCGAACCACTATAAACCTCGTGTCTTTATTTTTCCACTTCCTTTTATTTTTGTGTTTTTTTTAATTTTAAAACTGTGGTTGAAAAATGTTTTCTACAAAACTCATTAAAGTTTATTTTTCGATTTAAAAATTAAAATGAGGGATTTTTTTTAATTACCAATTCACCCCCTCTCATGGTTAGCCGTGAGATATAAGCTTAGGTCTAACAACCTAATTTATAGAAATCAAGTTTCAACACTAAGGTCAGAATCATCTCTATAAGGTAGCTTTAGACTTTGTACCAATTCATAAACTGATCATCTTTGCTTAAGCTGAAAGTGAAGGGGACTTTTGATTTTATAAATTGTCCATTTCCACCATCCCTCAACTCTACATCTGTTCTCTTGCACATATCCTTTAGATCCATCTTCACTTTTTGTTTATCTCATTTTTGTATGAGGTCACTAGAACCAATTCAGACCCTAGGATCTATCCAGACCTTAGATCAATTCTGACCTTAGAATCTAATCCAGACCCTATGATCAAATCCATACTTTCAAACCCAAAATCCAAGGTTAAAGGCTCCATCCTGAAAGCCTTTCTCAAGGATTTTTCAAGCACTTTAAAACCTAGTCAAATGACCTATGATTTAGAGTTTATAAATTTCACACTAATATGACATGTCTCTAGAGAAAACCCTTCATCTTTGAGCCCATTCTGATGTCTCTAACCACAAAAAATTAATTCAAATTCAAAGGCTGTAAAACCTTTAAATATTTATAGCTTATGCCACTAGACCTGCCACCTAGTGAATTTTGACCTTGGAGCTTTCTAAAAAGCCTCCAATCACTTCCAAACACTTGATTATGATCTATTGAATATTAAATTATATTTTTTTTGATCCACTTTAAGCCCCAGTTGACCAGGGTTCAAAATGACCAAAATATCCCTTAAGAGTTTGATTGCACTTTTCAAACCAAATGACCCCTAAATTGTTTGGAACAACTTCCAACAATTTTCAAATATCAAACCAAACCTGTTGAGCCCAAACCTGGGTCCTGGGTCAATATGGATGACCAAGTCAACCAAGGTTAACCCAAATACCCCTTAATATTTTAAATGGGTTATTTTAATCCATTTGACATTTTAAACCCCTTTCAAGCTTTAAATAAACTCCAATCTATGAGCTCAACACATCTCAATTCGTGGTCAATCAAAGTTAAGTCTAGTTGACCAAGTGAACATAATAAAACTTGGTCAAATTATTTGAATTCTTCTTTCAAACATTCAAACCTCAAATCCTAATCACCAAACCTTCTCTAATTCAACACTCTAGCACCTAAGGCATCTCCACATGCCAACTCACAAGCCCATATGGCATATTGACTGGTCAAACAGTCAACATGGTCTTTGGAGTGGTCATACTGGTCAAAAACCCTCTTAAATTTGATCCCATTCTAATCCAAATCACTCCAACCATTTAAATAGACTATAGAACCTTCCTAGATCTATTCTTAACCCTTGGATTAGGATCAAGTGGCCTTGATTTAATCTATGTGCTTAAAAGGACATAAGAGGCTATTCCACCTCATGTGTCCTTGTGTACTTTGATTCCCTGCTCCCAACTACTCCTTAGAAAGGTGGCATGCATTTGACGAGAACTCCATGCCATCCTAGCCGCCCATTCAAGTTGGAGGGACTTGAATAGGGCAAAACATTGAAATGAGTTATCATTCTAACCCTATCAATCTCTCTCTACTCTTAGCCTCTAAAGCCAAAGTCTCTATTCTATTGAGCTTTCCAGAGACTCTTCTATACCTTCCCAGTTGAAATAAGCCAGTCAGAGCTGTAGGCAAAAAGCTTTCCAGCGAGCAAAGGGTCAAATCCATCCTAGGCTTGAAACTCTGATCGGAGGCATTTCAGGCCAGGGTTTCTTCTATAAAATGGAGCGTGGACAGTCTACAAATGCAACAAATCTTTAAATGGTTTAATCCGTCCATAAATTAAGGTGAAAATTCAAACCCTAGATTAGATTACACTAGTCTAAACAGCTTTTCCAAAATCTCATTTTAAGCCAAAAAAAACATTCCCTATGAATGCTCTTCGTGTCCAAGTCATTTGGTTGATTAAATTAAGAGAACGAGCCATTTCTTTCTTTAGGGCCTCAGTTCGTAACGTGCATGTGCTACACATTTTTTGGACTGTTGATTGCGTGAACAACGATCCAAATCAAGCCTCTCCGCAACTTTGATCAACTGCCAGCGTGATCTCACGATTATCTTCCTGTATGACGCCATCGGAGCCACTAATTCTGTAAGTGGAACATTGGACGGCATCTGGTACGTCCATTGATTGCGTTCCAGTATAGTCGTTGATCTTTTAACCAATGGCTTAGATCGAGCCACATTGCAATCTCTCTAAACCGTGGGGTCAATTCGTTGCGAAGATCTTCGTCGTTCAAATCAAACATCGCCAGATCGGAGGATCCGGGTTTAATGTTGACGCGGATTAAATGGCAATGATTGCCATGTATTTTGGTCCATCGAACCAAAATGTGCCATGTGTTAATAGTGTCGCCATCTTTTTTAAATAATTTGAATTTTTTTTAAACTATTTTAAATTCCAAAAATTTCTAAAAATTAATTTAAAATTAAAAAAAATTCATAAAACATTTCAAAATTTCAAGAATTCAAAAAATCTTTAATTTAAAATCAAAATTATTTTAAAATATATTATATGTTTTAAATAATTTTAAAAACATTTGATTTTTAATATTTAATTAGTATTTAATTAAATATTAATTTAAATATCATCAAAAAATGTTTATAAATATTCTAAATATTTATTGATATAATTTAAAATACTTTAATTAACTTAAGATATTTAATATTATATTTGAATTAAATTATTCACTCTTTCAAATATTTAAATATTTTATAAATATTGTGC
>NW_021318673.1:2841095-2905111 GCF_001605985.2 Dendrobium catenatum
GGGGGGGAGGGGGGGGGATGACGTCCCTGACGTCATTTAGCCCGGAGGTGCAGTCCATCCCTTTTGGTAACACTAGATCCTTCAAAGATGTACTATCAGGTGGTTCTGCTTCTTCGGCGAATAAGGTTAAATTTGTTTATTCCTCATTTAAGGGATGTTATGCTTTACTATTTGAAGATTATGTTGTTTCGCAACTTGCTACGCCTTTCTCTTTCACTTTAGTTGGTAAATTTGTTATGCGTAGACCTAACCTAGATGTGATTCGCAAATTTTTCTACTCTCTCGGTGCTCTGGTAAACCTGTTCCTCTTTCTGTCCAATTTTTTAGGGTTTCTGGGGTGTTTTTCTCGGGGGGGGGGGGACGATGATGTCCCCCAAATCATCTAGCCCGACGGTGCCTTCAGTCCCTTCTGGTAACACTAGATCCTTCAAAGATGTATTGTCGGGTCGTTATGCTTCTTCGGCGAATTAGGTAAAATTTGTTAATTCCTCGTTTAAGGGATGTCCTGCTTTACTATTTGAAGTTTTTGTTGTTTCTCAACTTGCTGCGCCTTTCTCTTTCACTTTAGTTGGTAAATTTGTTATGCGTAGACCTAACGTAGATGTTATTCTCAATTTTTTCTACTCTTTGAAACTTTCTGGTTCTTTTAACATTGGTTTGCAGGATCCCAGGCATATTGCGATTCAATTATCGAATGATTTAGATTATAGCCATATTTTCTCTCACGTTCTTAGTATATTCAAGGATGTCAAATGAGACTTCTTAAATGGTCACCAGATTTTGATGTGAGGGAGGAATCTCTTATTGCCCCGGTGTGGACTGCTTTTCCCAATTTTCATTTACATTTCTTTAACTCTCAGATTTTATTTGGTATGGCTTCAGTTTTTGGTAAACCTCTCCAAACTGACCAAGCCATGGCTTCTCTGTCTAGTCCTTCTGTGGCTCGTGTTTTGGTGGAATTAGATGTTACGAAAAAGTATCCTCATGAAATTTGGTTAAGATCGGAAGTTAATGGTTATTTTCAAAAAATTGATATTTAGAATTTACCTATATTTATTCTCATTATAAAATGCATGGGCACGTGATTAATGAATGTTTTTGTTTACACCCTAATCATCGTAAAGACAAAGTTACCCCAATGATTAATGTGAATAATGATAGGTAGGTTTCGACTAAGAATCAAGTGGATGTTGGGAATACTTCTTCTGCTTTTAATTTGGATGTTCAAGATGGTGAAAATATGGGTGTGTTGATGTTAGCTAAGGAAGTGGGTATGGAGCAGATTCCTAATGTTTCTCCTTTTACTGTTATTATTCATGAGAGCAATGTTATTGATTCAGTTGCCAATGGGAAAGATAGCATTTCTATAAATTCCACTTCTAATCTTGTTTCGTCTATGATACCGAGAACTATTCAGGAGGAAGATTGTTCTAGTAAGGGGCCCGATCCCTTAGATCTTGAAAAATGGTAAAATGCTATTCTTGTTTATAGCTTGGATAATACTGTGGTTGTGTTGGATCTTGGGGAGGTTGAATCCTCCAAAGTTAATGAAGTGTCTAATAATTATGAGCTTGCTTTGGCTAAGAGGAATTCTATTTTGCAGGACAAAGTGGATCTTCCTAGCTCTTCTAACAGTGGCCCTAAGTGTTTTGGGAAGAATATTTCGACGACAGAAGATGGTGTTTTACACTTGGAAGGTATTTTTTCTTCTTACGAGCTTTAAGGTAATCCTAATAATGATGATATCCTTTTGTCTGATAATTATCCGTATGACGCTTATACTGACACTGAAGTGGAAATTAATGCTAAATGCTATGCTAAAGAAGATAATGATTTGAGTTTCTCTAAGGGTCGGGTAAGAAAGGAAGGAAGCCTAGGAATGTTATTTTACAATCTCCTAGAAATGCTTGCTCGAATACTTCTCATTAATTATTGTCTTTATCGAGGGGTATTGGCTACCCTTCTTCAAAATTTAGGGTTAAAAATCTTTGTCGCATTCATAACATTTCTATTTTGGTTTTGATTGAGCCTCTTGTCTCAATGTATAAATTGCTTGATATTGCTAAGTTTTTGGGTTTCAAAAAATCTTATGCTAACGTTGCCAACAAAATTTGGGTTTTCTGGAAGGACTTTGTTAGAATTGATATTATTGGGGACTATCCTCAAGTTTTACATTGTAACATTGAAAGCTTGAATTTTCAATGTGGTGCTTCTTTCTTTGATGCTGCCTCTTCCCACTACTCTAGGCATATTTTGTGGGATCAAATTATTAATTTTAATATTGTTTGTAAACTCCCTTGTTTGGTTGGAGGTGATTTTAATACTATCTCTAGCCCGGATCAGCGATTAGGGGATTCTTTCTTTAATTATGAATCCATGAATGACTTTAATGATATGATTATGTCTTGCAACCTTGTTGATATTGGTTTTTTTGGTAATAAATTTACTTGGCACTGTGGTCATTTGTGGCAATGCTTAGATAGAGTGTTATTTAATAATGATTGGATTAATGCCTTTAATTTGACTAAGGTGGAACACCTTAGCCGTACCCTTTATGACCATTCCCCCCTTCTAATTAATGTTCAAATTAAGCCTTTGGGTGGGTATGCTCAGTTTAGATTTCAGAATATGTGGTTATCTCACCATTCTTTTTGTGATATTGTTCAGAATAATAGGCATGCTCCGCTTTTTCTGGATGATTATATTTCTTGTATGAACAGGTTGTGGTTTAAACTTAAAAGGTTAAAGGTTGTTTTAAACTAGTGGAATCATAATATTTTTAAAAATATATTTACTAATATTTTAAAGGCTGAAGAGAGGGTTAGTTCTTTTGAGGAGATTTGTTAGTTAGAGCCTTTGGTGTCTAATCTTGCTTGGCTTCAGGAAGCTAATGGGGATCTTGGCAAGCTTCAAGCCCAGGAAGAATTTTTTTGGAAGAAGAAGGTTTCTGGTAAACACTTGGTTAAGGGGGATATGAATACTAAATATTTTCACGCTTTGGTAAACAAAAAAATGTGCTGTTAATGGTATTCATAAAATGCTTAAAGAGGATGGTTCTATTTCTGAACATTATGAGGAGATAGCTAATTTGGCAGTGGATTTTTTTCAAATTAATCTTAATAAGTATTTTACTCCTGCTTCGTTGGTTGATCATTCCTTTATTCATAATCTTGTTTCTAATGAGGATAATGTGTGTTTGTCCTTTCTTGGAAGAGATTAAAAATACTTTATTTAATATGAATGCGGATTCTATGGCTGGGCTGGATGGGTTTACTACTAAGTTTTTTCAGCATTGTTGGAATATTATTGATGATGAAGTTGTTTCTACTGTGGCTGATTTTATTAAAGGCTCTCCAATCCCTAAGTTTTTCTCTTCAATGTCTGTTGTTCTTATCCCTAAGAACAACGATGTTAATTTTTGGAATGATTTTAGACCTATTAGTTTGTGCTCTATTTTTCACAAACTTGTTTCTAAAATTTTGATTAATCGGCTTTCGTTTATTTTGCCTAATATTATTTCTCCGTATCATATGGGTTTTGTTAATGGTTGTGCTATTACGGACAATATTTTGTTGGCTCATGAGTTCTGTCATGATCTTGATGTGAAGGTGAGGGGGGGTAATATGATCATGAAGGGGGGGGGGGGGGGGGGGGGTAATTTGATCATGAAGTTGGAGACATTGCGAAGGCATATGAAAACATTAACTGGATTTTTATTTATAAAATTTTGCATTTATTTGGCTTTGATGAGCATTTTATTTCTCTTATTAAAGGGTGTATTGAAATTCCTTACTTCTCTATCCTTGTTAATGGTAAGAGTCATGGTTTTTTTAAAGCTTCCCATGGGCTTCATCAAGGTGATCCTATTTCTCTTGCGATCTTTAGTATTACTGCTGATTTCTTGTCCTTGGGTCTCTCGGATATTTTCTTTAAGTGTCCCAGTCTTTATTTTAAGTCTTCTGGTTTTAAGATGATTTGGCATTATACCATCCCCTATACTATTTTTGTGTTTATTTGGAGGCTTCGGGTCTCTCGGATATTTTCTTTAAGTGTCCCAGTCTTTATTTTAAGTCTTCTGGTGGCTTTAACTTATCTCATTTATGTTTTACAGATGATTTCATTGTGTTTTCGAATGCATCAAGGAATAAGAATAATCAAATTTTGAGCTTTTTTAAACTTTTTGAGGAGGTTTGTGTGCTTGTTTTTAATAAATAGAAAAGTTGTTTTGTGATTGCTAACTCGGTCTCTCCTCATAGGCTTTTGGATATTAAGCATCTAACGGGTTTTTCTCAAGCTTTTCTTCCTTTTAAATACTTGGGTATACCGCTTTATAAGATTAGGAAGAAGGATTTCCTTTTTTATGGTTTAATTTATGTTGTCCATAAAACATTATCTTCTTGGGAGTCTAATTTTTTGAGCTTTGGTGGTTGTCTTGTTCTGATTAAAAGTGTTCTGGCTTCTTTGCCGGTTTACAGTTTTCAAACTCTTTTTTTGCCGAAGATGACTTGTACGAGGCTTGAGAAAATTTTTAATAATTTTTTTTGGAAAGGGTCTGCGATGAATTCTAAAATCCATTGGACTTCCTGGGTTAATTTTTGCAGGTCCCTTAAGGAAGGGGCTCTTGGTTGTAAGTCCATGAGTGATTTGGTTACTGCTTTTTCTTTCAAAATATGGTTCAATTTGAGAAATAATGTTGGCCTTTGGGCCAACTTTATGAGGGCTAAATATTCTGGGTGTATTCATCCTTCCAACTATTTTTATTCTAAAGGTCAGTCTAAAGTGTGGCATCGCCTTTGTTTGATTAAGAGGTTGGTGGAGCCCTGTCTGCTTTGGGGTCTTTGAGAAGGAAAAATTTTCTTTTGGCAAGATCGTTGGGTTAATGGTCAATCTTTGGATTCTTTACTTAATACTTCTTCTATTTGTAATGTTAAGGTGAAGGATTTCTTAAATGCTTTTGGGTGGGATCTGGAGAAGCTTTCTTTGATTCTCCCTCAAACTATTGTCTACCTTATCCAGAAGATTCCTATTAATATTAGCTCTAGGGATATTCTTCTTTGCTCTTTTACTAATGACGATTTATTCAATACCAAGAAAGCCTGGCACTTTTTTCATTTTCATAATGAGGAGAATAAGCTTTTTAAGATGATTTGGCATTATACCATGCCCTCTACTATTTTTGTGTTTATTTGGAGGCTTCTTTATAAGTATATTCATATGGATGATTTGTTAAGAAAATGTGTTTTTATTATCACCTCTAAATGCCAATGTTGCTTTCACATTGAGAACACACACCATGTTTTTATTTCTGGTCCTATTGCTGTGAAGGTTTGGAGTTTTTTTCAGGTTTTATTTAATTTTAATTTCTATATGCCATGCATGAATGTCCTTAATTTGTTAGAGGGCTAGTTTGTGAACAATAAGGGTCATGTTAGGAATGTGATCCTTGCTTTGATTTGTTGGTTTATATGGTTGTCTAGAAATGATTCACGTTTTAATATTATTCCTATGGATCAATATAGAATCATTCAGAATATTATGGACAAGGTTAAAGCCCTTTTTTCTGTTAACCTTCTTGCTTTGAAACACTTTAATAATTTTAACTTTACCTTGGAAGAGTTCTGAAGAATAATGTCATCAAAAGAAAAGTTTTATCACTAAGATGAATAAAATGACAATTGCCATGTATTGCATTACACTTTCTAAACAAGCCATTCATTGAACTAGAGATATTTTGATTGAGTGTAATTAATTTATAACATAAGAAGCTTAAATGATTTTGTTTCTTTCAAAATTTCATGAAGGACAATTTATTTTTAATGTTGATGGCTAACTTTAGCAATGATATTGGTGTGTATATATATATATATATATATATATATATATATATATATATATATATATATATATATAATTAGTTTCTTGGTAATGTACACAAAATTGATAGAACTTTATTTTAATTTTTTATGGAAATTTAAAATTGTCTTTTGAGTCCCTTGATAGTTGGTGTGTTTTGAATTAAGGTATGAAGAGTTTTATTAGGCATTTAGATTATGATTTTATAATGGTTGATTTATGAAATTGTACTATTTTTTATTCTAATGAATTTAGAATTCTTGTATTACTTCTTTTATTTTAGATATCTTCTGCTGTAATACCCTTTTTTTCTTTAGCTAATAGCTGATAGTGGAATCAACTCATTATTGTAATGTTTAGCTATTTTTTTGATGTTATTGCATATGAACATGTTAAAAAAAAATCTTTATATAAAAAAGTTTTAGTCATTTTGATAATGATTTTCCCTTTATAAAAGGGGAACTTATGAGAAGATAGGCTTATATTTTATGACCTTAATTGACAAATGGATCTTATCTATATGTTTAGTTAATATAGAAAATTAATAATGATAGATTATAATATATTGAAATGATCAATTCTTAGGTAATAATTTTTTGTTATCGAGTAATGTGTAATTTGGAGAAAATGATTAGTTTATTGAGATACTTTCATTTCTTAACTTTTTTTATCATTATTACATTTCAATTGCGGAACTATTGAACAATATTTCAATTCTTTACTCTGTTAATTGTGTAAGCACATAATTATATTGTAATACAAGGAATATATCTTATTATCATTTCTTTTCAATAAGGCCACTATCAAGAGTAATTATTTATTACATTGTCTTATACAGTAGGCTAATTTCTATTGTCGTTATTTTCCAAGGCTATCTTGGATGTTTCCTTCAAAGATTGATTCAAGTAAAATTGCAATTTCGTGAAATATAGTTTCTGAAATTTAATTAGCTCTGGCCCTCCTCCCTTTGTCTTATAACACATTATATTATGTCTGTCTTTTGTATTATAAGAATCAAGACTTACCTATTCTTTTTAGTGTAAATTCACTACTTTATAAGTTTTCAACTATTCCAACAAACTATGATCGAGTACATAATCAGCGTGTTCTCTATATGTTCTTTTGTCACTTACATAAAAGAAAAGCTCATTTTCTGATTAATGAGCTTTCAATTTAAAATCATAAGAAGATTATTTTTAATCTACTCTTTTGATAAAAGTTTAGAAAATTTATGAAATCCATAAATATATATTCTCTTTTATGAAAAATTGTGCACTAATTTTTTATTAAAGTTAAAAAATATTATTCTTTAATAATATAATCAATAATTAGAATTACTAATAGGGATAAAATTAATATTTTCTCTTTTTATCATAGAAAATATAATTTAAATTTTCATAATATGAATTCTTATATTTAAATTTTAATTCACGTGCACTTAATGCACGTGCAATAATACTAAATATCCTAAATCTCCGCTACAATTGCTTCTTTTAAAAGTTCAATAAAACTAAATATCTCAAATCTCCACTTCAATTTTTTTTTTTAATATTATCTAAAATAATTTAAGTTACAATTTTGCATAATATTTTCATATAATTGACAAACTCCATTTTGGGTAATTTCACTAAGTGCCATACTAATTTATATTTACAATTACCCTTTTCACACATAACTTGGCACTTTTGTTTTAAGTCAAATTTTGCTTCGCAAGATTATGTTGGGAAAGTAACCCACACTGTGCCTACAAACAAAAAAAAGAAAATGTAGCAAAAAAAATGTCAGGATTTAATGTGGAAAATTTTGAAATCCGAAAAAAACTAGAGCCACAAAAAACATAGAAATTCACATTGAAAATTGGGAGAATTTGTACTTATCTCTTTATTTCACACTCTCTCCTTCTCTCTCCTTAGATTCTATACAGCGCTAAACATTTGTTATATTTGTGAGTAAGATTTTTTTTATTTTGTAAAATATCTAATTAAAATATATAAAACCATTTATTTAACTAATAATTATCTTGTGCCCTAAACTAAGTTCTCACTCAGAAAACTTTTTAATTTTTTTTTCTTTTTTTTTCTTTAAAAAATAACAAGCAGTGTCGTGAAAAAGATAGAAGTATATTCTAACTTTTCAACACTCATCATTAGTTGTATTGTTTATACTTGATCAAATATAAGTCCAAATCATTTGACCGACACCTTTCAACAAAATTTGTTTGATAAGAATGCAATTAATTTATAAATTTATCGGAAACTAAAACTTAAAAAAAAAATCAGAAAGTTGGTAATATAAGAACAATCCCAAGAAATTAAGATTTTTTTCCTTCTTTATAGGTCAAAAGACTTATTTAACCCCATTACCCCGATGATGGTCGTATTCAACATAGATCTCAACTAGAGGGATTAACTCCAACAAATCCAAATACCTCCAAATTTCAATATAGTTCAAATTCCCATAAAAATTCTATTTCCCATATACCCCAATGATTACCGTATTGATCATAAAATCTCAACCAGAGGGCGGCTAATTTCAAATATTAAAAATGCCTTCTAGAGGATAATAAAAAATCCAAAATTCTAAAAGTTTCCAATTCTCAAATGTCCAAAACTCCAAAAATTACAAAACCTAAAAATAATTTAAAATTTAATTTAACATTCTAAATGCTTAAAGAAAAATCCATTCACACTTCACAAAGATTTGTTGAGGTGGCAAATTAAAAATACATCAACTCACAAAGAGCTAATGTCTAATCGAGAATATCACTAGGATTCATTCTCAAATTGTTTCTTATCGATAAGGACATGCAAATGTCCTCAAACTGGCATTTTACAAATAAATGGCACCATAAGATAAATTATTATGACTGGTGCCCTCTTAACTAGGTGGCTTACCAATAAATGACACCACTACAAAACAATTATGGTCAAAGCCCATATGCCTCTTAAAGGCATCAAATTCTTGAGATATGAATTAATAGGATATAATCAGTAAGGCTCAAATCCCTCTGTTAGCTAAGGTGGATTCAAATATTTCCCCTTTGGAAAATATTATCCAAAGTCCTACAAGGAACCCGTGGACGATGCAACACATGTCTATTAACAAGGATTATTCAATCAAGTTGGGTCGACTACCTGCTCTAACTAAGTAGACCAAGAACCATGATGACCCAAGACAATGAAACCATGGGATCTTAATAAGGTAATTCATATATTCCCCCACCATATGTTTTTAGTGCAAGATGCTAAAATTTCTAATTTTAAATATCAAAATTTCAAACTTTTTATATCTGAGCCCAGGATGTTACTATATGTCAGTTAACACATATCGTTACGCATTTGATTGAAGAGTAGCCTTAATCAAAAGTTCTGTCTCATTACTGATAGGGGATATTAACTATAGGGGCTTGTTCCTATATGAATCTAGAACTCAGATCATAATGACCTAATAAATGAAGATGAAATCTGTCAGTAGTGTCTTATCTACAAAACCATCGACCTTCCCAAATTTTTCAATGAAACTTAATCCATTAAAACTCCCAAGAAAATAAAATGGGGATATTGGAGCCAGATTTTTGGAGTTCACACAATGGTGGGTTGAAAATAAGAAGAGGTTTAATGGTGAGGCTTCAAGTAGTGGATTTTTTTGAAAAGAGGAGCAAGTTTGGACTTGAACAATCCTTGAGAGGTGGGAAATTTATGTTGGTTCATAGTCGTGGAAATATTTCCAACTTAAGAGTTTTAGAGAGTGGAGTGGAAGTGTGACAAAGATGTGGCTGAAGAATCTTGGTTCTATGTTGTTGGCTGATTTGTTAGTTTAATTGTTAAGAATAGGCTAGACATATGGTGGATGAGTGTCCACATGCAGAACCTAATAGGTAACTTGATCCTAGGTCTAAAAATTATATTAGTTTAATAAAGAAACTATGGAAACCTCAACCTCACATGTTTATCAAGTGATCTTCTACTAAAGGAAGTGGTTGTGTAGTAGTGACAGTACTTAAAAGTTATAAAAGAGAGCCTAGTATGTTAAGAGAGTTGCTATTTGCATGTTTTACATTCTTGCAACTTGTATAGTTTTGATGATTCTAAATATTATTATTTTACGTGTAGTTATCTCCTAACACTTTTTGGAAAGATTTGTTTTTTCTCTTGTGTGTACTAACATTTCAGGAAAATCAAACTCCACCATACTACGAAGTCCTCAAATCAAATTCAGCATAAGATACTTTGTAAATTTGAAGCTTGTACTTTTCTTTGAATTAAATTTGTGAGGGAGTGATTGAAATTGAATTTATAAATACACACACTTAAAGAGATTTAAATTAAAAATTATGTACTGATCGTACGAATCGATCAGGTTAGTTATCTCCTCGAAAGAGCAATGGAACGAACATGAATTGAAGAAAAAATTTTCTAGTCCTAATCGTCCAGGATGAATTCTATTCGTCCTAGGATAAAATGGCATATGGAGAATTTTCATTTAGACAAAATTTATTATCATTCCAGGATGCGATGCCCTGTAGAGAAAATTCATACAGGACGAACTAAAAATCATCACGGGATGAATTGTCCTCTGGGAATTTTTCTTCGGACGAAATTAATTATCATGCCAGGATGAATTGCCCTCTGTAAGTCACATTCTTCTACTGTTTAAAACTATGGTTGAAAAACATTTTCTAGAAAAATCACTAAAGTTATTTTTATCAATTGTAAATTTCAAAAAGAGGGTAAATTTTTTAATTACCAATTTACGCCCCCCCCGAAACACCTTTTACGGGCTGGAAAGTAGAAGAATGTGACTTAGCACAATTAATCGCCAAATGCTTTAATAGTTTCTTTTGTTCTTTAAAATTAAAGACTACATGTGGGTTTCTACTTGCAAGAGTGGAAAGGATATATGGGATAGACTTTGTATAACTTATGAGGGGACTAATGAGGTTAAGCAATCTAGACTTAATATCTTGTTGCATGATTATGAACTGTTTCGCATGAAACCTAATGAATCCATTTCAGATATGTACACAAGATTCACACAAATAGCCGCCTCTTAAATACATTGGGTAGGAAACTAACGAATGTTGAAATGGTTAATAAGATTCTTCATTGTTTGCCTACTGCTTATGATGCAAAAATTACTGTAATTACAATGTTTAAGGATTTAAACATTTACTCTATTGACAATCTTCTTGGTTTGCTTATTGCTTACGAGCAAGGAGTTAGCCAAAGAAAGGTTGATGCAGGTGCACCACGAAGGGAGAAGAACATAGCACTGAATGTGGAAGAATCTAAGAGTGAACACTCACACTTGAGGATGAAGATGACATCACATTAATGACTAGAAAATTAAGAAGCTTTCTGAAGAGGAACCAGAAGAAACGCCAGCAATGGAATAGAGGTAAATTTAATAGAAATGCCATGGTTTCAAATGTTGTTATTTTCTATGAGTGCAAGAAGCCTGGTCATATAAAGACTGATTGCCCAAAACTCAAAGCCAATCCTAGCAAAGAGAATATAGAGGAGAAACCATTTGTGAAGAAGGACAAGAAGAAGTTCTAAAGAGCTTTTTGGGCGGACTCAGCTTCGGACACGTCAGAGACAAAAAAGGAAGAGGAAGTCACTAATCTATGCTTAATGGCCGACAATCTTGATCAGTTAGATCAAGAAGAGGTATGTGACTTAACATATAATGAACTATTTGAAGATTCTGAACATATGCATGAAGCATATAGGAAAATAAAGAAAATTCATGCTAGCCTTAGTTTAGAAATAGAAGAGCTACAAAAGGAACATGAAATCCTTAGAAATGATCATGCTTTGATTGATGACAACCACATAAAATTTCTTGATGAGTTTGATGACTTGAATAAGAATCTTAAATGTTTAAGATCATCCTATGACAAACTTGAAAATGAATTTAAGAATTTTTTGGTTGAATCGGAGAGCTAACTTTATAGATCTAATTATTCAAATCGGATTTTAAAGGACATGAATTCATTTTATATTTTAAAGATAAAAGCTCTCGAGGATAATAGGATACCCCCCAAACTTGAAGATTTCACTAATCCTATTTTGTATCCTAAATTTATGCAATCCCTAAATAGACAGATTAATGGTAGAAGACTTAGGAATCCATTTCTCACACCTGTACTTGGAAGATGAAAAACTATTTTGTGTGGAAACCTAAGATGCATAAACCTAGACATATCATATATGCATCTTTTTATAAATTACCAAAAGGTAAACCCAAACTTGTTTTGGTTCCTAGGGCTAATGTTTGATATTCTTGCAGGGTGGCTCTCACACAAGACATCGTAAGAGCATATGGTACATGGACAATGGATGTTCAAAACACATGCTTCGAGATACTGCACAATTAATATGGCTGGAATCCAGGAGTGGAGGCAAGGTTACACTTGGAGATAACACTGCAGGGACGGTGGTTGGGATAGGTATGATTGGAAATATTAAAAACTTTTTTAAAGAAAATGTGTTATTGGTAGAAGTCTTAAAGCATAATTTGTTAAGTATAAGCCAGCTATTTGATGAAGGATATTGTGTAAAAAAATTTCCTACTAGCTGCATTTTAAGCCTAAATGGAATTGATGTTTTGAATGGTAAAATGGTAAAAAATGTTTATATGCTAGACTTGAATTGTATTCATTCTCTTAATGCTTTTTATTTGAAAACTATTTCTGATGAATCATGACTTTGACATAGGAGACTTTTCTCCACCTAGAACCCCTCAGCAGAATGGGATAATAGAAAGAAAGAACAGAACATTAATAGAAGCCGCCCTAGCAATATTGGAAGAATACTCACTTCCAAAATATTTTTGGGCTGAGATGGTTAGCACTGCATGTTATGTTCTTAATAGGGTGAATGCGAGATCTAATTTAAATAAAACATCCTATGTGATGCTAAAAGGAAGAACACCTAATTTGTCTCATTTGCATGTTTTTTTTTGTAAGGTGTTCATACATAATAATAGAAAATCTGCCTTAGGAAAATTTGATCCAAAATCAGATGAAGGAATTTTTGTTGGATACTCAAGTGTTGGAAAATCTTATAGAGTATTCAATAGGAGAACTTTGAGAATTGAGGAGACCACACATGTTGTATTTGATGAATCTGAAAATTTGGAATAGCCAAATGTTGTAGAAGATGAGATTGAGGTTAACTCCCAAAAGATTGATAAAATAAATTTAGAAGAAAATTTGGAAAAAAATTTGGACATAGAAAACCCTTTACCTAGAGATTTGTGATTTTCTAAAAACCACCCAAAGGAGTTGAAAATTGGTGAACCTAGTGAGGGTGTACGAACTAGGCATGGATTAAATAAATAACTCAATCATTCAGCCTTAATTAAAACAATTGAATCCACTAATATTGATCAAACACTTTCGGATGAATTTTGGATTTTAGCCATGTAAGAAGAATTGAATCAACTTGTAAGAAATAAAGTTTGAGAATTAACTACATGGCCGAAGGATCAAAGTGTAGTTGGAACTAAGTGGGTATTCAAAAATAAAATAAATGACTAAGGAGTGGTCATTAGAAATAAGGCTAGATTAGTTGCTAAGGGGTATAATTAGATTGAAGGGATTGATTTTGAGGAGACTTTTGCCCTTGTAGCTAGACTTGAAGCAATTGATGTTTTTTTAGTCTTTGCCTTTTTTAGAGGATTTAAATTGTTTCAAATGAATGTGAAAAGTGCCTTTTTAAATGGGGTAATTCAAGAAAATATTATTGTAGAACAACCACAAGGATTTGAAAATTCTAAATACCTAAATAATGTTTTTAAGTTTTTATTTTTGAGAAAATACAATAGCATTAATATAAAAATAAAAAGAAAAAGGTAAAAAACACTTAAGTGATAGTAAACGTATGACTTTCCTCCTTTAACAAAGAATAAAAAGGAGGAACCTTATTGACTTCTATAACATCCCAATAAAAATTACCTTTCAAAGCAATGTTAGCACACCAATGTGCTAACTTATTACAATATCTACTAACAGACTGAAAAAGAGTTACCTCAAACCTTTTAAGAAAATCAAAATCTTCATCTGAAGACAGAACCAATCCTTTATTAGCAATTGATTTCTGTAGATAGCTAATGACATTAGAACTATCGCTCTCTATAATAATAACTCTAGCATCCATCATCTCTTCTTTCATAATATCTCTCAACGACCGGAAGGCCAATAATTTCAAAAAACCAATGTTCCAATGAACCACCAAGAATCCAAAGGATAGGAGCATTCTTCCTTTGTTATCTCCGAATATTCCTTCCATTCCTTTTTTGTTATAAGGAAGATGAGAGGCATCAATATTCACCTTAATCCAACCAGGTGGAGGGGGATGCCAAAAGGAAGAATTCATCGTAAGAAGCTGGTTAGCACCCCGGTGGTCCATGTATGGATTATTAGATGAAAAGGCTGCATGAGTAATTGCATTTAACAAAATAAACTCAGCTCCCATTTCACATCCTTCATGAATAAGTTTGTTCCTACTCTTCCAAGAATTGAAAACCAAAGATCAATAAATTTTTGCAATGAAAAAGTTATTCTTCTCAATCTTATTAAAGAAAAGAAGACAATATTTTAGGCAGTTGAAAACTAGTAAAGACAATCCCCATCTATTAGCCAATTGGATAATTTGAATCAATTTCAAACTACTCAGCGCCACATGCTCACAATGTTCAATCATATCACATCCTCTAGGATAAAGATTATTATTCAATAATCTTCTATGCATTAAAAAATCACAAGAGGGAATTGTGTTATTCAACATCCTCCACCAAAAAAATGCAATCCTGGGATTTAGTTTAAGCTTTTTAATATCCTTCCAATACTGAATAAAAGATAGATTATTATCTTCCAGAACTAACTTCCCTTCTCTAGCCATAGCCGAAATGGTCTTCCCGGAGAAGTTTTTCAACATTTCCATCTTGTCTTCATCTCTGTTTAGATCAATTTTAATATTGCAAATCACCATCACTAGCTCCTCTCCAAAGTAACATTTTAATTTGTTAGTAATAGACTCTCCTTCTAAAGTAAATTCAGAAAGGTTAGGCAAGTTGTCATCTCCTATTGCAATGAACGTTGGCCACCTCACCAAGTTTCTATTCCATAATCCAATTATATTTCATGATGTTAATGGAAGATCCATCTTTAATACACCAATTCACAATGTGTCTTAGCATTTTAGCTCCACTGAAAAATAATTTCCAAGATGGCGATAAATTTGGTCATCTTTCCACATCCCAGACCTTTCTTCCATACTTAATAGAAAAGGACTTGTTCAGTAAAGAATGAGGCTTCCTTAAGAAGTTCCAGGCAAGCTTTTCTCTATGTGGTTCTACTGAATCTATAGCTGCTAGGATACCCAGTCCTCCTTGGATTTCCGAAATGAAAACATAATTCCAAGCTATATAATGAATCCCATTACTTCCACTATTTTTAATCCATAGAAAATCTCTACTTAATCTATCCAATTTCTTCAGGATACTCAAAGGTACCATGGATAAAGAAGAGTAGAAGACATGAAGAGCTTGAAACACTGTTTTTATAAGAACCACTCTTCCCGGCATAGAGATGAGCTTATTCCCCCATATATACAACTTTGCTGCAGCTTTTTCCAAAATGGCAGAAAAATCAACTATAATAAGTCTCCTTAAAGTCATTTTAATGCCCAAGTAATTGAGTTCTTTGACCTCCATAAATCCCATAAGATTAGATAACTCCCACCTCCTTCTCTCCATATTATTATTGAAAAATAATAGCAGATTTAGAGAAATTAACCTTTTGACATGTCTATTTATAATAATTAAAAGTAATTTTCCTAATTTTCAATAAATTCTCTCTCTTGGCCAAAGAGAACACCAAATTGTTGTCCGCAAATAATAGGTGAGAAATCCTAGGAGCCGTGGGAGCAATTTTCAACCCCAAACTCTTTCCTTCATACAAGAAATCATTGGTAGGTGATAAAGGACACCCTTGTCTAAAGCCACTTTTCTCTTATGGAATAGTTCTTGAGCAATACGAACGTGATCAGATAAAGACCTAACTTTGATAAAAGAAACTTGTTCCTCAAAAAAAGGTTGTGAATAACCTTCATCATTCTATTTAATAACACATTTGCTACAATTTTATAAATAGACATACAAAGGCTTATAGATCTAAAGTTATAAGGATATAAAGGATTACTTACTTTTGGGATAAGCACCACAATTGTTTCTTCCCACTTTGGAGACATAGAACCCAAGCTAAAGAATAAAAAAATGGCTTTCCAAATATCCTTCCCAATGATACTCCAGTAAGATGTAAGAAAGGAATAGGTGATTCCATCCAATCCGGGAGGAATGTTGTTGCCAAGATCTTGAATAACCTTCTCAATTTTAGCAAAAGATAAGGTAGATTCCAGAAATCCGCAGCTATCTTGATTAAGAGAATTCACATTTGGTGGCCAATTGTTCAAAAGACAAGATTTTTGATCCCATTTTTTGCAGAAGAAATCATAGAAGCAGTTTCTAATGCTTTCAGGATCTTCGATCAGCTCCCCTTCAGCATTTTTCGACTGTTTAATATGATTATTATTCCTTCTCCCATTAACAAATGCATGGAAGAATTTAGAATTTGAATCCCCATTCTTCATCCATTTTGCTTTAGCCCTTTGTCTCCACCAAGTATTTAACCTAGCAAGCATACTGTTGAACTCACTGATTTTGGTTCTTAATAATTGATTTCTTTCATCAGAAAACTGCAGGTCACAGTCCTCTTGCAGTAGGTTTTAATAAATTTCCTCCTTTAAACAAGATTTCACATATTCTAGCCTTTGGTGTTTTTCCTTGCTCCAAGTTAACAAGGCTTTAAGAACCCTTGAGAACTTTTTATTAAGAGCCTCCATATCATTTCCCTTCACATGTTTAGCCAAAGAGAACTTAACAATAGAAGTTGCAGTTGAATAGGATAACGAAACATCTTCAAACCTTTATAATTTGGTTTTCTGGATAATCGGATCAAACATTTTTAAAATAATAGGATAATGATCTGATGTTATCCTACTCAAATGTCTCACAATTGGTTGATTGATCTGGTTCAAGGCAATTGTGTTAAGAAAACACCTATCAAGTCTTTCGAAGATCCTTGCACTTCCGCTTTTGTTGTTACACCAAGTAAATCTTGAGCCAATGCAACCCACATCATGAAGATCATTTCTAATCATAAATGCCTTCATTTCCAAAGGACATGTTTTAAAAGAAAATTTCTTTCCTCCTTTCTTATCATCCTGGGATAGAATGCAATTAAAGTCACCCCCTACAATGATAGGACTGTCTTACTTCAAATTTCTGTCAAGAATTTCCCATAAATCTATTCTTCCCTGCATCTCCCTACTTCCATAAATTGTAGCTATCAACCAATTTCCCTAATTGGGAATCTTCAGCTCCCCCAAAACACACTACTTTGAAGCTTTCATCAAAGAAAAAGAAACAACATTAGCTTTCAAAATAAGTAAAGTACCACAAGAACTACCTCTAGATGGCTACAGAAAAAAATCCCATTTGTCTACAAAAATTCTTTCAAATTTTTCTCTAGAAAGAGAAGAAATTTTTGTTTCAATAATACCAACAAAGAATACATCCCAATCTTTGATGAACACTTTCAAATATAGGGAGGCCTCCTCCTTATTTTCCCCCCTACAATTCCAAAAACTAATGGAACTCATTTTGGTAAGAATGGGGAAGAGCCCCCACCCCTTTTTTTGCTTGAATTGTTCTTCTCTAATATTGAAGCTGCATTTAAAGGACCTAGATATCTTAGTTCTTTTGCCAATTTAGTTTTATGGACAAAAACCTTTCCATGATTGAGAGCCAAAAATTTCCCTTCATTGTTGTCGCTGTCATTGATTTCTTGAGTTGCTTCAACTTTGGAAATGGCCTGACCTTCTTCCGAACATTCCACTATTTCACCTTCTTCCACATAATCAATTTTAGGAATTCCCTGAACATCCAGTTTGGAAGAATCTTCACTTATAGAGTTGAGAATTTCAAATTTATTACCTGAAGGTATTTGAATTAACTGGATAGAATCTTCATCAATATTCCCTAAGGGCTCTCTTATTTCAAACATTTCTATGACCTGAGAACTAGTATCAACATCCAAGTTCATAGAATCTACCGCATTCTCGCCAGCATAATGAATTCCAATAGTTTTGTCAGCCACTTCCATTTCTTTAGAATTCACACATGTCTTCTTTCCACATCTTTAATACCCATAGACTTCTCACTGGTTCCATTATTAGAAGGACTTCTATCTTTATCCAAGACAGATTTAGGAACATCCTTTTTATCAGCAATAGGTTGAACACCAACCTTGGGAATAAATATCATTCTCTGATTTTTCACTTCCTTTTTCTTGAATCTCATGTAGTTAACCAAGTGTCAAGATTTGTCTTCTGAAACAATACTTGAATCTTTATTCAGAGCAGAGTCATAACACTCCTTTTGGTTGGGTTTCTCCAACGATTTAGAGGTCTTCACAGCAGCCTTACATGAATCTTCCAAGTGGCCAATGTGATCATAGCTTTGAGAGAATACAAAAAATCTTTCATTCTCCACTCGCTGAAAAAAATTTCCATTAACACCTTCCACCCAAATACAAGTACAAAGCTGCTGATCAAGTTGAATTTGGACACAAATCTTTGTAATTTCTCGTCTCCCCCATTAGAACATATCTCCATCTATTAACATGGGTTCTCCGATTGAAGAAGCAATCCTGGAGACATTAACTTCGTCCCAACAAAACAGTGGTTGATTAGGCATCCTAATCCATATAGGAGAAGATAGACCCTTCAGAGAGTTGGGATTAAAATCAGAAGTTCCATTTTTCTAGCCCAATTAAGTGGCCATTGACAAACCATGGTCCTCCCAAATGGATATTCTCCATTGGATCCTTTGAGAAGAAAGAGCATAACACCCAGTCCGAACCCAGACTAGTTAAGTGGAACTTGCCAAACATTTTCCATTGACGTCTTAGTTTAGTTGCTACCAACTGAATTGGTAAATGTCTCCCAAACACCTTGACAACTAAGGAGAATTGTAGTTTTTCAGAATTGGTTCTCACATTTGGTTCATAAAGCTTGATTGTTGATCCATCTTCCGTTAGGAAATGATTGTTCGCAAGGAGATTAACTTTGATATAAGGATGTTTTTTCTAGGGATTAAAATTTTCTTGCTCTAAAGCCAAGAATTTGGATTTGTCTACATAAATAGTATTAGAAATGCTTCCATCATCTGAAGGTTTTTCACAAACACCTGATTTGCAGCCTTGAATTATATCAGACAGTCTATCAGCTTCATTCATTGAGACAAATTTCAGATTAGCAAAGCTATTCACAAATAGTTTTTTTTTTTGAATGATGAAGAACCCAATCCAGGATAGGGAGATTGCGCCACTTCCTCCACCATAATTTGTTTGCCTTTTACCATAATAGGAGATAAAATAGGTAATTTATCAAGATCTGACTCCCAGATTACCAGTCTAGTTGACTTCTCTATGAAAGCTTTAACAGTCATCGACGGTGACATCCCAGTCCACAGAGGAGCATTCCGGTTGCCAGAGATGGCCGGAGTAAGATCCAGCATCTTTGACGAGAAACCCGCCAACTATTGTGAAACAAAATAAATTTTAAAATAACCTTCAGAAATCTGTGACTTTCTCACTCTAGACTTTCTTACTCTAAACAAAACCATCATGTTTTTAAGTTGAAAAATGTATTATATGGATTCAAACAGGCACCTAGGGCTTGGTATGAGAGGTTGAACACCTTTCTACTTGAAAGATCATTTGAAAAAGGAAGTGTGGATACAACACTCTTTTTAAAGAAATTTAGAAAGGATAAACTCATTGTACAAATTTATGTGGATAACATCATCTTTGAATCTTTAAATAAAACTCTTTGTGATGAATTTTCTAAAACAATGAGTAGTGAATTTTAGATGAGTCTAATGTGAGTTTTAAATTACTTTCTAGGCTTTAGCATTAAGTAAATTGAGGAAAGTACAAATTTTAGTCAGTCTAAATATATTAAGGACATCCTGAAAAAATATGAAATGGACAATGCTAAACCTGTTAGTACACCAATGAGTTCCTCAGTTCTGTTGGATAAGGACCCTAAGGGAAAATCTGTTGATCAAAAGAAATTTAGAGGGATAATTGGATCTTTACTTTACTTGACTACTAGCCGACCCGATATTATATTTAGTGTTTGCTTGTGTGCTAGATTTCAATCAGATCCAAAAGAATCACATTTGACCGCAGTGAAAAGGATATTAAGATATCTGTTAGGAACCCAGAACTTAGGAATTCTGTATCCTAAGTTTAACTCTTCATTTGAAATAATATGTTATTCGGGTTCTGACTTTGTAGGTTGTAGGGTGGATAGAAAGAACACTTCTAGAACATGTCAGCTTATTGGAAATTCTATAGCCTCTTGGTACAGTAGAAAATAAAATTTATTAGCCCTATCGACTGTAGAAGTTGAATACACTGCATTAGGAAGTTGTGTGGCTGAAGTACTTTGGTTGAAACAATAGTTTTTTGTTGATTTATGATTAACTATAGGCACCATTCCAATTTATTGTGATAACACTAGTGCTATTTATATTTCTAAAAATCCTATTCAACATTCAAGAACCAAACATATAGACATAAGACATCATTTCATAAGGGATCATGTATCCGAAAGAGAAATTGAACTCACTCATGTTTCTACTGAAAATCAACTTCCAGACACTTTTACAAAACCTTTAGCCTTTGATACTTTCAGTGAATTAAGAACAAGGCTAGGTATGATTGATTTGAATGCTTAATTAAAAAAAAAAATTTGCAACATTGATGTTTGTTTTCTAGTTGATATTTTTATATTTTTATGAGTTTTTTTTATCTTGTATGTGTAATTTTCTTTACTTAGAGTTTGTGTTTTTTCATTGTTCATTATGTTTTTTAGTGTGTTTCGTGTTTTAATTTTGATTGAGTGCAAAATTTGAAATTTTTGAGTGACATTCATCCTGGATGAAATGTTTTTGTACATGATGATTTGGGTAGTGTGTCAAACTCTCAGATTTTGAACCGTTTGTGTACAGTTTTCTATGTTTTATTGTCACTTCTTCTGTACGATCATCACGATCATCCGGGATGAAATATTTTTCAAACAACGGGATGAATGAATAAAGCGGTTGAATGGATAAGGTAGTTTTTAATACTAACTTTGTACGTACGAACCTTTGGTTCATACCGGACGAACACATATCGGTTCTTTATGGGGGAAAATTTTAATTTCCTTTAAAATGATCATAACTACTGATCATCCCAGGACAAACACATGTTCGTCTGTATGATCGGTGTTCAAAAGTTTGTATGAAAGGACGCTTCATAAGTTGTGTTGATTATGAAAAGTCGTTTCATTTTGGATGCATTGGTTTGTCCATATGAAATTTTTTCGTATGGGATGAACTGAATTTCATACAAGATGAAAGTGATTTTGTCTGGTATGAACATGTCATTTTCAATAAATAGACGGGCTTTTTAACTCAACAGTCACACTCTAAACTTCACTTTCAATCTCTTTTGTACTTTAGATCTTTTTCAAATGGCAAGTTCATCCAAGAGACAAAAGATTCTGGCTAGGAAACCAAATAGAAATTCCTCGGAGAACTTCCTTTCCAAGGCAAATGAGCAATCTTTTCCTAGGTTTTCCTCAGCAAAAATCACCCCTTCTAGAGTCCTCCTTCAGAAACAACGTACTTTGCAGGTTATGAATTTATTTGCTTCAATACAGTTTATCTTTTTCCACACCCTCATCTATCTCTATTACAAAGAGACCTTTCACTACTTCCTCTCCAATATGTCCTTTAATTCTGACTACTCTACAATCCGCTCTTTTATTTTAAAATAAAAAGTTGAGATCACCAAGGCTGACTTAGGAGCCTTTTTAAATTTAAGAACTAAGGAAGCGAGAGCACACACCCTGATCACCACTCATGATTATGAATGATATCAAATTAATAATGTGATTAGAGGATATAATTTTAACGATCATGTGGCTAAGGTATCTGGTCTTTTCTGAAATGCATAAAACATCCAACATGTTCTTAGAACTTTAATTATTCCTAAAACTAGTGATAGGATAAATATAACCCCATTTCTTTCTATGGTGACCTTTTTGATTATGTTTAGAGAGCCTATAGATGAAGCCCAATTAGTTCTTGACTATCTTTATGAACTTTTCGAAATAGGTCATGTAGAGCATAAAACAAAGAGAAATATAGCCTTAGGACATCTAGTTTCATACATTTTGGATAAGAAATACGGGTTAGTTCATCCTGCTTAAGAGTTTGAAGAACCGCTCTAGTACAACGACGAATCCTTTAGAGCAATCTTCAAAAATGATGATTCAAGTAAAGCACATATCATAAGTGATATAGAAGAAGAACCAGAAGCTTCTCCTGCACCCGCCAATGAACCAAATTATCTTGATTTGGTTCAAAGATTTGATCGCTTAGAGTCTCTTTTTGATCAAAGATTTGATCAAACTGAAACTCATCTTCAGCAGCAGGAAGCACAGTATTAGCATGACATTGGATTTATGAGAGATTAGATGAATGATATCAGTACCAATGTGCTTATGATGAGTAGATACTTTAACCTCTTTGATGCTGCACCTCCTCCTCCTCCTCTGAATCAGGGTCCGTCTGAGTGATTGTTTCGCTTGAATTTTATGTGTTTTTTTTAGTTTGTGTGTTAGTTGTTGTTTTTAGAAAAGTTTGATGTATTTTCTTTCCCTTAGATATTTTTGTAATGATATCCTATACTTAAATTGTAATATCTTCATATTGATATCAATATATATCATTGTGTTTTGGCTTTAATTAGTTTTTGAAATGTGTGTTAGCCTTTTATGACAATCATTAGATTTTTTTTAATCTTAATTGTACTATATCTTGAATTGTATGTTAAAATTAAATTCATTAGATAATTAAAATTTTCTAAATTTAAGTTTTACTTATAACTTGATATTATTAAGATTGCCAATATCATATATCTTATTTAGACCACATTATTGTCAATATTATTATAGCAATTGTGATATTTTCTTATTTTGTATTTCACTTATCAAATAATTTTTATGCAGTTAGAAAGATTTGAAATTTTAGTTTATTGATTTTTTAGAAGGAATACGATTACTCTTGAAAATTGTACAAATATACAAAAATCAAAAGGAATGCGCAAAGGTTCGCAATGTGAAAAAAGGCACAAAATAAGCCCAATAAGTGAAAAGATGCATAAAAATATGTCACAAATTTGAAAAAGATATGAAAAGATCCACATGTGGTAGTTATTTCTTTCCATACTCTTTTAATCTCTTAATTAAAAATGATCTTCTATTCATTTATATTTTATATTATTTTTTCTATTCATCCTTCTTGCAATTATTTTCTCTATCTTAGTGTGTAAATTGACTAATATTTTTGATAAATTCTTTTTACTATCTATGCTATATCTCTTCTTAAATTCTATGAATTTCTATTATTTGTCTAATATTTTAATTTTATTTGCATAAATTATTTCAATAACTTTCAAGGTTAAATTATCAAATGATTTTTTTTATGTTTGCTTACCTTTCTAGTCTTTTACTTCTTCACTTTATGCTGTGGGCAAAAAGGGGGAGAAATTATTTTTTCTATCATATGATATGTATGTTATCGTATGTGTATTTATTTTGTTTTGTTGTGTGTTTGTTTTTATTTTGATTAAAAATTTTGAAAACAAAAATTTTTGATTCAAATGCCTCCTTATTTTCAAGTGTTCAACAATTCAGGGGGAGTTTAGTAGATTCTTAAAATTTGAAATTATACAAACATTAATTGTTTTGCCATCATCAAAAAGAAGGAGATTGTTAAGAGAGTTGCTATTTGCATATTTTACATTCTTGTAACTTGTATAGTTTTGATGATTCCAAATATTATTATTTTATGTGTAGTTATCTTCTAACACTTTTGGAAAGATTTGTCTTTGCTCTTGTGTGTACTAATACTTTAGAAAAATTGAACTCCAGACTACGAAGTCTTCAAATCAAATTCAGCATAAGATACTTTGTAAATTTGAAGCTTGTACTTTTCTTTGAATTAAATTTGTGAGGGAGTGATTGTAATTGAGTGAATAAATACACACACACTTGATGAGATTTAAAAAAAAATTATGTACTGATCGTACGGGACGAACCTAGTTCGTATGGGATGGCAGGTCTGTTATCTCCTCAAAAGAGCAATGGAATGAACAGGAATTGAAGAAAAAATTTTCTAAGTTCAGATCGTCCATGACGAATTTTATTTGTCCCAGGATGAAATGTTCTATAAAGAATTTTTGTTCATATAAAATTTATTATCGTTCCAGGACGAGATGCCCTCTAGAAAAAATTCGTACATGACGAACTAAAAAATCTTCTTGGGACGAATTGCCCTCTGGAGAGTTTTCATTCAAATGAAATTAATTAACATGACAGGATGACTTGTCTCCTATAAAAAAATTGTCTAGATGAACCCATTTTCGTCCCAGGATGAAGTGAACTAACTCTAAACTTTTTGGCGACGTTTTGTAGTTTTTGGGAATCGACCTATAAAATAATTATTCATACCGGACGAACCTAGTTCGTACGGGACAATATGTGTGCACGAATTCAGTTCGTACCCATATACATTAGGTTCATTTCCAATGCTTTTAAGTAAAATCGTCCGGGATGATCCATGATCGTACGGAACGTTCCACTGCATGTTAACTTGAAATTTTGCAATTTTTGGACGATTTTTCTTGTCTTTCCTATAAATAGTCTAATATAAACTGCCACTTAATCTTTTTCCTACTGATCTTCATGACTATTGAGAAAAGAGTCAAGGATAGAGTGTGAGAGAGCATTTGAACGAGATTTCTTGCCATTGGAGCTTGAAGGTTTCACTTGGTACTCAAAGGTAAGAGTCTCTACTCTTGGTTTGTGATTACTTCACTCTTTTCTCTTTATCTTTTAGATTTCTTGTGAACAAAATCTGTCAAGGAGATCCGGATATCTGCCGACACTTGGAAAGTGTAAACAGCCGTGGGTTCTCTGCCTACACTAGGAGAGTGTGAAAGGACGAAGGGTTCTTTCCCTACACCGGGAGAGTGTGAAAGGACGAAGGGTTCTCTGCCTACACCGAGAGAGTGTGAAATGATGAAGGGTTCTCTGCCTACACCGGGATAGTGTAAAAGGATGGACACTTCTCTGCCGATATGGGAAGTGTGAAAGGAAAGACGGTTCTCTGCCAACACTGGGGATAGTGTAAAAGTAGGACGGTTCTTTGCCACACCGGGTAGTGGTGGAAAGAGTTTTTGTAAAAGATTCTCTACCTTGCTGTGGGTGCAAAAGGAGAGTCACTAGTGGTATTAGTGCAATACTCGGAGGGTGCCTTCGGGGAGTGGATGTATGTCTGGTTTTGACCGAACCACTATAAATCTCTTGTCTTATATTTTTTCGCTGCTTTTTATTTTCGTGTTTTACAAATTAAAACTATGGTTCAAAAATGTTTTCTAGAATAATCACTAAAGTTATTTTTATAGGTTTTAAATTTCAAAAAATGGTAAGTTTTTTAATTATCAATTCACCCCCCCCCCTCTCTCTTGGTTAGCTGTGGGACATAAGCTTAGGTTTAACAACCTATTTCATAGTGAACGAGTTTCAACATAGCAGATCTATCGCTTCGACTTAAATCCAAGCCTTTACATATAGTCATACTCAGCAATATGTCAAGGATGATGTAGATGTTGTTATACATATTGATTATCATTTTCTTATTCCTTGTCCCATTTTGTTTTATTTAAGTGTTAGTCATTCATTTATATTAATAGTTAAATTAACTTATTTTGTGAAAATAAAATAACACAATGTTGATCTACTTTATATTTTTAGATTGTATGTTATATTATAAATATCATACCATCCTAAGAGAGGTATTCAAAACTCTATAATGGATTCAATAAAAAAAAATATAATTTTAGGAAAAAAAAACTTTATATAATACAACATAATCAAGAGGACAAAATCTTATTTTGAAAGATGAACATGATATCTTATGGGGGCATTTTAAAAGATAAATGTGATTTTAAAACTTTGACCATTCCTATAATCAAATGCAGCTATTAAAATAATATATCATCTTGAGAGATAAAAATATTATTATATAAATGATTTGAAGGCTAAAATGGATTTTAAAAAATGCTTTATTTTTTCACTAATATGACAAATGAAACATCATATCATATTAAAAGGCAACAATGACATTCTACAAAGGAATTTTAAAATAAAAATGGATTTTTAAAAAAACTATTTATGTACTCAAAGCTCTTTCCCATACCTTATGAGAATACGTTATGATTTATTTTATTCAAGAATTTCAGGCTCCCTATAAAGACAATCCTTTATGGTTAATTATAACTTGAGAGATGAGAATCTCTCAATAATACTCTCGATTGAAGTAGTGTCAAATATTTTAAAGATTTACAAATTAAAAGAAGCTTTAAATTTTTCAAATGAGATTGGTTCTTTAATATCAAGAACTCTTAACTACGGAGATATTATTTTCTTTGGCCTAAGGGCCTCACAATTTTGAATGCTTAACTACAAAGGTTCCTGATAAAATTCTAATTATTACATCAAAAGGTGCCTCGTTATTAAGACTTTATCTTATTTCACTTCAGAGGATTCATAATCCCCCCCTCCCCCCCCCTTTATGACTCTTAGTTCTCATCTTCCAGCTGGTGTATTTTTCTGATACCATTTTTAATTTCCCAAACACTAACTATAAAGATATTATCTACTTTGACCTAAGGAATCATGATTTTATCTTATTTATGTAACTTTCTAGGAGGTAACCTATTCCAATATTTCTCTATGATAAGCACTCTTAACTATAAATTTTTTTAATGAAATTTCAGCCATTATAGCAAATGGCACCTAAATATTATAATTTAGATTCTTTTACTTAAGGGGTTTCACATGTTCAATATTGAGCATTTCTTTCTAGAATCTAAGAAGGAAGAGTAGGAAGCACTGGGATTCAGAGAAACCAATAAGTACTCAAGTTTATCCTATGAATATTATAATATTTAAAATAAAAGATTTTTTTTTGTTTGAGTTAGAAATTTTTTACCAAGTTTGGATTTATATTTTGGATCACCAAATTAAAAAAAATGCCCTATAGATGATGACTTGTGATATAAGAATCAACATGAAAACATATATCTAAGATGACTCTCAATAGGATAGTGATTAGAACATAATATGATGAAGTGAAATGGGACTTATGTTTCTCGACTCATCAAGGTTTTAAAAAAGACACTTCTAGACTTATAATGCTGTTGGATATGATTGTGATATAAACTCTACCTAGCATTTAAAAACTATCATATCAGATCTCATGTAAATGCAAGTCATAGTAATTATTACTTTAATTAAAAATTTAAGGCAGAAATCTAAGAAGTCCTAAATGGTCTTAAAAAATTAAAGTTGTTTCAAGTTTCTAATCAAAAAATCTATTAAAATTTCTATTTTGATGAATTGTTAATGCAATATTTGCTTGTTATATGCAAAATCCATATGATTTGAAATTTTAAAAAGACTTAAAAATAAATTTTATCTTATAGAGAAGTCCTCTCCGAAGAAAGAATTGTAAGAAAATAGGTTAAGTGGTCTAACCCATTCCCATAGGCAAGGACGTGCCTAAGAAAGGAATAGTAAAAATAAGGTATCGACTTCGGTGAACACAATTTTATCATCCTTATTGTTTATCTTTCTTTGTTATTTAAATAATTAAATAAAATTAAATAAAATATTTTTTCCTAAAAACCAATGAGACATAATCTCTATGTTAACCTAAGAAAGTATGAAAGTGTCTATCACACTTATTGTTTTTTTGTATAAAATTAGAGAATTTTATTGTATCTAAAGCAAGGGATTTAAAATATCGGTCGATATTCTTGTGTCGGTTATTTTACTTCATAACAGAGCTAGAACAAGTAAGTAAATCACAAGCTGATTGGCAAGTTCTATTGCAAGCATATGTTCAAATGCAGATGCAGAAGCAACACAATCAGTTGTTGGATGAAATGCACAAAATGAGGGAGCAGTTGAGTGGAAAAGAGGTAGCTCCAGCTGAGGAGGAGTCCCCGGATTCAGAGTTGTTCAGTTTAGTCATAGGAACTTCTTTCCTTCTTTGAATATATATATATAAATTTTAACCATAGGTGATTTAAACTCAAATATTAATATTTAATAATTTTTATTCGAAGTTTAATAATTTTTATTTGACTTCGAGAGAGTCATGCCGCATAAGTTGAGGGCTCTTTTGGCAGCTTTATGGTGTATTCTAAGTACCGCATCTGGTCGCAAGCCGTTGGAGGAATTCAACATGGCACCGTTTATGGTTTAGGTTTGCAAGCTCAGGTATACGAGGGGATGACCTCCACTACTGCATCCAGCTTTGCATCCAGTTCACATGAGTCCTTACATAGTCAACAAATCACTGCCCTTCAAGCAGAGCTAGAACAAGTAAGTAAATCACAAGCTGATTGGCAAGTTCTATTGCAAGCATATGTTCAAATGCAGATGCAGAAGCAACACAATCAGTTGTTGGATGAAATGCATAAAATGAGGGAGCAGTTGAGTGGAAAAGAGGTAGCTCCAGCTGAGGAGGAGTCCCCGGATTCAGAGTTGTTCAGTTTAGTCATAGGAACTTCTTTCCTTCTTTGAATATGTATTATTGAACAATCTCTGATGTTTTTAATATTAGTTGGTCGATGCTATTTAACAATATGTTTTAATGGATATTTATGTTTTTAAGTATATGTTGAAGTTCTTGAGATCTGTGATGTGTAGATATGTGTTGTGGAATTGTTATTATATATATTTGTATATGTTTGCAGGTGTGGAAGTCCGATTGTTGGCTGGAAAGGCAATTTTTTTTGTATTGCTACAGATTTTCGACGGATTTGGCGTCGGAAATACGATGGAAATGATGATACAACTAATTGGTGCAATGATGGCGGAATTTTATTTCCGCCAGAAATGCCGGCAAAAAAATTGCCGGAAACTAGTCGTAGCTTTATTTACGGCGTACCTTACGGCGTCTTATCTGCCGGTGTTGCTAGCACATAAATTACACCAGAACCTAGCCAGAGCTTTAGTTATGATGAACCTATGGCATTTTGTCCGCCGGTATTTTTCAGCAAATATTTACGTCGTAAAGTCCGGCGTAAATGTCACCAGAATAATTAGTTAAGAAACGACATTTTGGCTAACACATTTTGCGCCAGTAATGTATTGTAGTGTACGCCGGAAAGGTTTTCGGTGTCTTATAAACGTCGGAAGATATTTTTCAACGTGCAACAAAATGGCGTAGCAAATTCTGACAGAAATGCGCTAGAAACCATGGAGTTCCATCAGATTTTACGTATTACCGGCGGATATGGTCCGCTGGTTATATCGAGTTTTCTTGTAGTGTAAGTTGCCTATAAAGAATGTTTTATTTAAATTTCAGAGGTTTTGATGACGGTTTTTTGGAAATATTTGCATAGATATTGTTAGTTGTAATTTTATGTGTTTATAAAAATTTATTTGGGATTTTTTAATTTAATTGAAATTTTAAGGAATTATTCATTGGTGCCCATAGTCTATTTAGTCAACTCTTTACTGGAGCATCCTTGTTATGAACCATGGGTAACCTCACCCAAGGAGATCTCATAGACTAGGAATCTGAACCTAATCCTCTGTTGTCAAGATGAATGTAGATTTGGGGAGCCTAGTTCGAAGGATCTTTACCTATAACCAACATCTCTCACCAAGGCCATACGGAGAGTGAGTTTTCACACTAATTTATCTATCTTAGAATGTCTGATGTTTTTTTCTTACTAGCATATACAAAAATAGGGTAGAAGCATTCACATATAATATATTTTATCATGGAGATCCTTTCAAAACTATGTTTGCAAAATGCATAAATCATACGTATATAAGGTCTATAATTGATTAGACACATATGTACTAGTATTCATCAAGTCTAGAAAAAAACCTCCCTTTTAGTAGAAAAATGTCGATGTGGTCAATAAAACATTTCTTATGACCCTCATAAATGGAAGAAAAAGATATATATTAGAATTCAATGAATTCAATTATTTATATTTATGTGCATACAAATGAAATGAACATATATGTAATCTATTAATGAAAGGACTAATGTCATGGGAATGTCTTGGTATTATTTATTTTTATATCATATTATTATTATTATTATTATTATTATTATTATTATTATTATTATTATTATTATTATTATTATTATTATTATTATTATTATTCAATATCTTTAAATTTATTATTAATTACTTTACAACAACTTTAAAAAATAGTTAAAAAGCTGTATCAAATGAAGCCTTAAAAACTATAAAATATTTAAATTTTGAATTTATCAAATTTAAACAATTTAATTTAATTATTAAAATTTATTAAAAATAATTAAATATAAAAAATATAAAATATATTGCTTAAATTCTTGACATTGGAAAAATAAAGGATTTCTACAAATTCTTTCAAATCTTAGCCTCTATCTTTTATTTTTTAAAATGTTCAGGTAAATGAGGAGAAAAACTATGAATGAATTAGACGGCCGTAATTTAAATATGTTAGTTATAATATCTATGAAATTAAATTAGAATTAAAAAATAATAGAGAATTTACTATGCTTTCATGGTAACTCCTTGCACATGGGAGACAGAGTGGGAGACTAAAAGCAAGTAGTGCATATGAAGTGTGGAAATGGATACAAAGAATAAATGGTTATTGTAGGATATTGAGGTTATTAAAGGATCATAGGTCTATCGTGAAGGTGATTTAAGGCGACACCAATTTTTCCTTCTCTTGATTCTTTTATTTGGTTTGTTGGTTTGAATTTTTGAATGCAAGCCTTTTTGTTTCCAAGCCTGATCCCTTTGTTGCCTCAACTGGGCAATCTCTTACGACAACAAAAAATATGTTGAGAAAGCCGTGTATTTTAATGTCTCTAAAGTTTTTTTATATTAAATTTTTTTATAATAGCTTTAAAAATTATTTCTATTCAACAACACAAAACTGTTAAAAATCATATTAAATAAAGTTTAAAACACTCTAAAATCTATGAAATTTAATAAGCAAACTCATTATTCTTATATAAAAAAGCATTAGCTTTCAGATCTTTTGAATTTATATGAGCAAGAAAGCTTTAGGCTTCATTTTGTAGCACCCTATTTACGTGTACTACAATAACAAGACTAAAGAAAATGAAATTTAAAAAATTGACAAAACAATTTACCATTTGAGATCTTTTTATCCTTGACTGCTTCACATATTTTATTTAGGGTCAATCGACCCACTTCTTGGTCCCACTCTTATATGTCAAATATTAATTTATCCTTCATCATTCACTCCATTTAAAATATTAGTTTAAATAGCAACATAACTAGTAATACTTGTAATGATCAAAACCTTATTTTGCGCACCAAGCTCATTTTGAAATTATCATTTTACACTTATCTTTTGGAAATGATTGTTGGGCCTATTCCATGTGTTGCTTTCACAATTTAGTGCTATGCTTAATTTTTATCGAAAAATTGTATGAATGTGGAAATATTTCAAATTCCATATGCATTCAATGTGAATGAATGGAGATTTGTATTTTTCAAATCTAAAAATCTCTTTTTATTGAAAAAAAGAAAATTTAATATATACACAATAACAATTTGTTCAAAAACCATAAATATTTTAGAAGTGTTTTTTTTTTTCATTTTGGGTGGATTTAAGCCTCATTAAGGATAAAGTTTTTACACTTTTTTTCCACAACTCTTATATATGTAGCAAAAATATAGTTGACAAAAGTTATCCAAAGCTAAGCCATTAATTTGCATGAGGGTTAAATGATTTGGTGCCTTCGTTTTAAATATCATATATCCCTAAATATTTTGGAAATATTTTAGATTTAAGTAATATTTTTATAATGTTCATGCCTTTCAAGAAAATTTTGAAAAGATTAATGAATTCTCAAAATGACTTAAATATTTTTGAATATATATATTTTTATGGTTAAAACACACAGAGTGCTTATGTGCTAATATCAAAAGAATAATTACAAGTCCTTTGAAAGATCCACCACACAATACTTGCACAAAATTTTGCAATCAAAAGAGAGAAAAAAAAACTAAGGAGTTATGGATCCTTATCTAATTAAAATAAAGAAAATAATATTAAGGGAGGCAAAAAGCTAAATCCCAAAAAATAGAAACACAACAAAATTGAGTATATCAATTAGCCACAGTTGAAACTCATTCAATATGAATTAGGTTGTTAAACCTAAGTTAATGTCCCACGGCTAACCAAGAGGGGGCTGAATTGGTATTTTAAAAAATTAATCCCTCTTTTGAGTGTTTTAAATCAAAAACCTTTCGTCCTTTCACACTCTCCCAGTGTACGAAGAGAACCTTTCATCCTTTCACAATCTTTTAGTGTGGGCAGAGAACCATTCATCCTTTCACACTCTCCTAGTATGGGCAGAGAACCCGCGGCTGTTCACACTTGCCAAGTGTTGGTAGAGAACCAGATCTCCTTGACAGATCTTCTTCACAAGAAATCTAGAAGGAAGAGAGAAAAGAGTGAAGTAATAACAAATCAAGAGTAGAGACTCTTACCTTTGAGTATCAAGGGAATACTTTATGCTCCAATGGAAAGAAATCTCCTTCAAACGCTCTCTCCTTGACTATATTCTCAACATGCACAAAGATCAGTAGGGAAAAAGATAAAGTGGCAGTTTAGAAAGGCCTTTTCATAAAAAAGACAAGAAAAACGGTCCAAAAAAGTCAAAATTTCAAGTTTTCATGTAGTGGATTGTCCCCTACGATCGTGGATCGTACCAGACAATTTTACTTAAAAGCTTTGGAAACAAACCTAATGCATATGGGTACAAAATGACTTCGTATACACAGATAATCCCTTACGAACTAGGTTGGTCCGATACGAACAGTTATTTCATAGGTCGGTTCCTAAAAATTGCAGAAAGACGCTTAAAATTTTAGAGTCGGTTCACTTCGTCCTTCGCTGAACTTCAGTTCGTCCGGACAAAATTTGTCTAGAGAGCAACTCGTCCTGGCATGACTACACCTCATCCTGAACAAGATTTCTCCAGAGGGCCATTCGTCCTAGGATGAATACATTTCGTCCTGGATGAAATTTGTCCAGATACAAACTTGTCCTGGAACAAAAATAAATTTCGTCTGAATGAAAATTTTTCAGAGCCGATTTTCTCCTGGGATGAATATACTTCGTTATGGACGATCGGGACTTAGAAAATTTTTTCTTCAAATCTTGATCGTTCCAATGCTCTTTATAGGAGATAACTGACTTTATCGTCCCGTACGAACTAGATTTGTTCCGTATGATAAGTAAAAATTTAAAAGATCTCCTAATGTGTTTGTGTGTGTTTATTTACTCAATTACAATCACTCCCTCTCAATTCAAAGAATAATACAAGCTTCAAAATTATAAAGGATTGCAAGCTGAATTTGATTTGAAGTTTTCGTAGTCTGGAGTTTGATTTTCCTGAAATGTTAGTACACAGAAGAGCAAAAATAATTCTTCCAAAAAGTGTTAGGAGATAACTACACATAAAACAATAATATTTGGAATCATCAAAACTATACAAATTACAAGAATGTAAAACATGCAAATAGCAACTCGCTTAACAGCCACTCAAGTATCGAAATATTATCTACATAAAAGAATGTTGTAGAAAATAAAGCAAAGAAGAAAGCACTTACAAAACAAACAAAAATTAAGAAAATCATATGGCAAAAAAGAAGGAAAAAACCACCACAGAAGACAACAACCAGAGGAAGATGCAACAAAAGGAAGACATAGAAGATAGCCAAAAACAAGAAATAAGAACCCTGCAAAATTAAATGGAACACCCAGAACACACCAAACCTATCACATAAAGCCAACACCTAAGGAAATAAACAACTTACAAACCAAACAAAAAAAAAATAAGACCAGACAACAAGTCAACCACTACTAGGGGAACACAACTAGCCAACAATCGAAAGAGTCTAACTCAGCAAAAATAAAAAATCTACCCAATATAGAATAAGAAATAACAAAAGAATTAGAAGCTAAAGAAACCACAGATAAACACTAGACTAAGCAAACCCAAATGAACATAGTATAATAGAAACCCCATCATAACCTTGCCAGGAAAATTTAACTGAACGAGAAGGAATAAGAAACCCCAAAGATGAAATATTAGAAAGATAGATCAAAGGCACAAGGAGAAGGTAGGATCGACCAAGAAGAACCAACAAACTATTTATAATGTAAGGAAACCCTGAAGCATCCAGTGTAATTTTGCCGTCAAGAATAGTACTAGCATTTAACATGCTGAAAGGCACAAAATTATTTCTAATAGAACATTTCTTAAACTACCACACAACGCATTCATTACCAGCCCTTTTAATTTAAGAGATTCTTAAAGAAATATTACTCATTAAAACCATAATCTTCTAAAACATATATAAGTTATTAGCGTTAAGAAAAATTTTGACATTAATCTAAAAGACCAATCTTATAGAATTTTTTTCAATCAAAATTTTCTAAATGTTTTTGCCATAGCAAATCCTAAACCTTTAAATAGGGAATACAAATCCGCACCTAAAGCATCATAGTTAATAGTATTAGAGGCTAAGCCACTCACTATCTTACCATTGTGATCAGGAATCAACCCATAAAAACCATTAGTAGAACAAGAAAAGGAGCTATGAATGTTAAGTTTACTTATATAGAGAATGCTTGGACCACTAATATTGAAAGGAGGAGAAACCACATTGGAATTATCAAAATAAATATTAAAGAAAGTTAGAAAACAGTTCCTTCATCTAAAATGCTTCAAAGTTAAAAACCAACTTTGAAGAGTTGTTGAACTTCGAACAACAAAGAACTTAAAACCCTTTGGTGTCACATTTTAATACAAATGTGCTAGTTATTATTCCTTTCATCTCAAAGAAGCTACATGATTGGCAACATAATGACAATAAAAATGTGCCTTTTAACTTTAAGATGAAAATAACAATCTAAAAAAGCAATAATAAACTTACTAGTAAATTTAAGTTTAATTTGGAAACTTTTTTCTAAAGCAATTCAAACATTAGCAGCAAAAGACCCATTCAAATAAGTATGGCTAATCCTCTCAACATGATAGTAGCATTGATATTTAGAAACCAAATATAAGTCTTTTCCCTTTAATCTACTATCAACACGATATAATTTTTTTAAAAACCTCCAAGCTAGCATAGAAGTGTTTTTTTTTTTAAGAAGCAAAAACTACATTAATAAAGGAAAAAAGCAAGAAACAAAAACAACTACAAAGTATATTCCTCCTTCATACTCTTAACAAATGAAGGAGGAATCCTATCCATGTTAAGAGAATTGAAATCAGCATGTTTTACATTCTTATATTTCTTGCTTTCCATATAGGTTTTGATGATTCAAAAAATTATTGTTTTTTATGTGTAGATATCTCCTAACACATTTTTAGAAGAATTCTTGTTTTTTGCTTGAGTGTGTACTAATTTTTCTAGAAAATCAACTCCAACTATGAAGACTTCAAATTAATCATTAAAATTGAAAGGGAGTGATTGTAAATTGAGTGAACTAAACACACACACTCATTTAAGGAGATTTTACAAAAAAAATTATACTGGTCGTACGGGACGAACTCTGTTCGTACTGGACGATCAAGTAGTTATCTCCTGAAGAGAGCAATGGAACGGGCAGGGGGGATGCAAAATTTTTCTAAGTCCTGATTGTCCAGGATGAAATATTTTTGTCCCAGGATGATTTAGGCTCTGTAAAATTTTCGTCTGGATGAAATTAATAATCGTGCCAGGACGATTTGGGCTCTATAAATATTTCGTCCAGGACGAATTATTTTTTTTCCCGGGATGATTTCTCCTCTGTATAAATTTCGTTTGGATGAAATTCAAAATCGTGCCAGGACGAGTTGCTCTCTGTAAAATTTTTGTACCGGACGACTTCCGTTTGTACGGGACGATGTGCACCGACTTACCACAGTCGGTTACATCCTGTAAACTTTCTTGGGAACCGACCTATATTATAACCGATCGTACCAGACGAACTAAGTTCGTACGGGATGATAAGCGTGTACGAATATAGTTCGTACCAATATTCAAATAGAATCGTTTAAGTCTTTTTAAGTAAAATTGTCCGGGATGATCCACGATCGTAAGGGACGATCCAGTACGTACAGAATTGAATAGTTACAATTTTTGGGAGGTTTTTCTTGTCTTTCCTATATAAGGAACAAATAAGACTGCCACCCCATCTTTTTGGTCATTGATCTTTGTGCATTTTGGAAGAAGTGTCAAGGAGAGAGTGAGAGAGAGCATTCTAAGAAGGATTTCTACTACTGGAGCGTGAAGGCTTCACTTGGTATTCAAAGGTAAGATTTCCTACTTATAAATTTGGACTACTTCACTCTTTTCTTTCTTCTTTCTAGACTTCTTGTGAGAAGATCTGTCAAGGAGATCCGGTACTTTGCCGACACTTGAAGAGTGTAAAAGAAAGAGGGTTCTCTGCCCACACAAAGGATAGTGTAAAAGAACGATGGTTCTCTGCCTACACTGGGGATAGTGTAAAAGGACGACACTTCTCTGCCAATACTGGGGATAGTATAAAAGGATCACAGTTCTCTGCCGCACCGAGGATTGGTGGAAAGATTGTTCTTTTTGTAGAGGCTTCTCCGTCTTGCTAAGGGGCAAAAGGAGAGTCACTTTGTGGTACTAGTGCAATACTCAGAGGGTGCCTATAGGGAGTGGATGTAGGTCAGATTTGGATCGAACCACTATAAATTTGATGTTCAATTTTTACTTATGTATTTTTATTCCACATTTTATTTTCTTAAATTACTCTGTGGTTAAAAAATATTTTTCTACAAAAACTTCATTAAGAGTTTAATTTTGTTAAAAGGGGCTTAATTTTTGGTTTATTTTTTAAATCCCACAGCCCCCCCCCCCCCCCCCTCTTGGTAGCCGTGGGACATTAACTTAGGTTTAACAACCTGTTCTGTAGACTCAACTAGTGGTATCAGAGCTTTATTTCAAAATCATAAGTTTAAACTACTTTTTGATTAACGTAGATGGCTACATTTGGAAACTGAAATACACCAGAGGGTTACTCTATTACTAGACCTCCACTGTTTGATAATATACCTTTTGATTTTTGGAAAACACGCATGTTTACTTTCTTACAGTCACTTGATTATCGTATGTGGATCTTAGTCTAGGAAGGTTATACAAAACAAACTAGAATAGTTGATGGAGTTAGGGTTGAAACACCTTTTGTAGATTGGACTATAGAAGAACGTGACTTAGCATAATTAAATGCTAAATGTCTAAATAGTTTCTTTTGTGCTTTAAAATTTGAAGACTGCATGCAGGTTTCCACTTGCAAGAGTGGAAAGGACATATGGGATAGACTTTGTATTACTTATGAGGGGACTAATGAGGTTAGGCAATGAAGACTTAATATCTTGTTACATGATTATGAATTGTTTCGCATGAAACCAAATGAATCTATTTCAGATATGTACACAAGATTCACACAAATAGTCACCTCTTTGCATGCACTAGGTAGGGAACTAACTAATGCTGAAATGGTTAATTAAATTCTTCATTGTTTAGCTACTGCTTATGATGCAAAAATTACTGCAATTACATAGTCTAAAGATTTAAATATTTACTCTATTTACAATCTTCTTGGTTCACTAATTGCCTACGAGCAAGGAGTTAGCCAAAGAAAGATTGATGCAAGTGAACCACAAAAGGAGAAGAACATAGCATTAAAGGTGGAAGAGTCTGAGAGTGAAACCTCTCATCCTGAGGAAGAAGATGATATTGCTTTGAAGACTAGATAATTCAGAAACATTTTAAAGTGAAAGCAGAAGAAACACCAATAATAGAATAGAGGTAAATTCAATAGATATGGGAAGTTTTCTAATGAAATTATATTATATGAATGCAGGAAATCTGGTCACATCAAGACTGAATGCTGGAACTTAAAACTACTCCTAGCAAGGAGAAGGAAGAAGAGAAACCAATTGCAAAGAAGGGCAAAAAGAAATTCCAAAGGGCTTTCTAGGCAGACTCAGCTACAGATTCATTTGAGACGGAAAAGAAAGAAGAACTCACTAATTTATGCTTAATGGCTGATAATCTTGATCAGTCAGATCAAGAAGAGGTATGTGAATTAACATATGATGAATTATTTGAAGTTTCTGAACACATGCATGACTCATATAAGAAAGTGAAAAAGTTGCATGCTAGTGTAAGCCTATAATTGGAAGAACTTAAGAAACAATACGAAATCCTTAGGAAAGATCATGCTTTGGTAGATGACAACCACATGAAACTACTTGATGAATTTAATGAATTGAATACAAACTATAAGATTTTAAAATCATCCAATTTAAAACTTGGAAAGGATTTAAAAAAATTTAAGAATGTAAGTGAGAGCAAGATCTATAAAATCAATTATATGAATACTTTCTTGAAAGATATGAACTCATTCTATTAATTGAAAATAAAATCTCTCGAGGATTATAGGATACCTCCCAGAATTGAAGATTTTACTAATCCTAAGCATTATCCTAAATTCATGGAATCCCTTAGAAGACAAACAACAGGTAGAAGACTTAGGAATCCTTTTTCTAATGTTAAATGTAATAATTATGGATTACTTGTTCATATAGCTCACACCTATACTGTGAAGATGAAAAATAATTTGGTGTGGAGACCTAAGATGCATAAACCTAGATATATCATACATGCATCTTATTATAAATTGCCAAAAGGAGAACCCAAACTTATTTGGATTCCCAGATCTAATGTTTGATATTTTTGCAGGAATGCTCTCACATAAGACCTCGTGAGAGTATATGGTACCTGGACAGTGGATGTTCAAAACATATGACTAGAGATACTGCTCAATTCAGAACGCTGGAAGTCAGAAGTGGAGGCAACGTTACACTTGGAGATAATACCACAAAGAAGGTTGTTGGATCAGGTATGATTGGAAATTTGAAAAACTTTTTTATAGACAATGTTTTATTGGTCGAAGGCTTAAAACTTAATTTGCTAAGTACAAGTCAGCTATGTGACAAAGGTTATTGTGTGAAATTTTTTCCTACTAGTTGCATATTAAGCCTTACTGGTAAAGATATTTTAAATGGAATAAGAATAAATAATGTCTATATGCTAGATTTAAATTGCAATCATTCTTCTACTGCGTTTTGCTTAAAAACTATTTCTGATGAATCATGGCTTTGGCATAGGAGATTTTGTCATTCTAACATGAAAAATCTTAGAAAAATTACTCAGAAAAACTTAGAGAGTGGTATACAAAAACTAGACTTTACTAAGGACCACCTTTGTAATGCATGTCAATTAGGTAAACAAATGAAGTCCTCATTTCATTCCAATAAGGATCTTAGAACAAGTAAATCATTGGAAATCATACATATGGATCTTTTTGGACCAGTCGGAACTGTAAGTCTAGGAGGAAAGATATACGAATTTGTGATAGTTGATTATTTCTCAAGATTCACATGTGTTAGATTTCTATTTCATAAGAGTGAGTCATTTGAGGAATTTAGAAATTTTTTGACATGAATTCAAGGGAAATTAGGATATGAAATCATTTCAATTCAAAGTGATCATGTAGGAGAATTTGAAAATGAGAAATTTAAAGATTTTCGTAAGAAAAAAGGAATTGATCACAACTTTTCTGCACCTAGAACCCTCAACAAAATAGAGTAGTCGAAAGGAAAAATAGAACATTAATAGAAGCCGCCCGAGCCATGTTGGCAGAATATTTACTTCCTAAATATTTTTGGGCTGAGGCGGCCAGCACTGCTTGTTATGTTCTAAATAGGGTGAATATAAGATCTAAACTAAATAAGACACCCTATGAGTTATTAAAAGGTAGGACACCCAATTTATCACATTTGCATGTTTTTGGTTTTAAGGTGTTCATTCATAACAATGGAAAATCTGCCTTAGGAAAATTTGATCCTAAATTTGATGAAGGAATTTTTGTTGGATACTCAAGTGTTGGAAAATCTTTTAGAGTATTTAATAAAAGAACTTTGAAAATTGAAGAAACCACATATGTTGTTTTTGATGAATCAGGAAATGTGGAAGAAACAAATGTTATAAATGAAGAGATTGATGAAAACTCTTAAAATATTAAAAAATTAAATTTGGAAGAGAATATAGAAGAGAATTTAGAAAAAGTAAACCCTTTACCTAGAGACTTAAGATTTTCCAAAAATCACCAAAGAGAATTGATTATAGGTGAACCTAGTGAGGGTGTAAGAACTAGGCATGGATTAAATAAAGAAGTAAACCATTCAGCCTTCATTTCAATAATAAAATCCACTAATATTGATCAAGCACTTTCAGATGAATTTTGGATACTGGCCATGCAAGAGGAATTGAATCAATTTGTAAGAAATAAAGTTTGGGAATTAACCTCAAGGCCAAAAGATCAAAGTGTAGTTGGAACTAAATGGGTTTTCAAAAATAAGATGAATGACTCAGGAGTAGTCATTAAAAATAAGGCTCGATTAGTTACTAAGGGGTATAATCAAATTGAAGGGATTAATTTTGAAGAGACTTTTGCCCCTGTAGTTAGACTTGAAGCAATTAAGGTTTTATTTGTCTTTGCTTGTTTTAAAGGGTTCAAATTATATCAAATGGATGTAAAAAGTGCCTTCTTGAATGGGGTAATTGAAGAAGATGTTTTTATAGAACTACCATCAGGATTTGAAAATTCAAAATACTCAAATCATGTTTATAAATTAAAAAAGGTATTATATGGATTAAAACAGGGACCAAGGGCATGGTATGAAAGATTGAGCACCTTCCTACTTGAAAGATCATTTGAAAAACAAAGTGTTGATACAACTCTCTTCTTAAAAAAATTGGAAAAGAAATACTCATTGTTCAAATTTATGTAAATGATATCATTTTTGGATCTTCAAATAAAAATCTTTGTGATGATTTTTCAAAAATAATGAGTAGTGAATTTGAGATGAGTCTAATGGGTGACTTAAGTTATTTTCTAGGTTTTAGCATTGAGCAAAATGTGGAAGGTACATTTCTTTGTCAATCTAAAAATGTTAAGGAATTCCTCAAAAAGTATGAAATGGACAATGCTACGCCTGTTAATACACCAATGAGTTCCTCAGTTCAGTTCGATAAAGACCTTAAGGGAAAATCTGTTGATAAAAAGAAATTTAGAGGGATTATTGGATCTTTACTTTACTTGACCGCTAGCCGACCCGATATCATGTTCATTGTTTGCCTATGTGCAAGATTTCAATCAGATGCAAAAGAATCTCATTTGACAACAGTGAAAAGGATTTTAAGATATTTACTAGGAACTCAGAACTTAGGAATTTGGTATCCTAAGTTTATCTCTTCATTCGAAATTATTGGTTATTCAGATTCTAACTTTGCAGGTTGTAGAGTGGATAGGAAAAGCACTTCTGGAACATGTCAATTCATAGGAAATTCTTTAGTTTCATGGTCTAGTAGAAAACAAAATTCAGTGGCTTTATCTACTGCAAAAGCTAAATACATTGCATTAGGAAGTTGTGTGGCACAAGTACTTTGGTTAAAACAACAGTTAATTGATTTAGGATTAACCATAGGCACTATTCCAATTTATTGTGATAATACTAGTGCTATTTGCATTTCCAAAAATCCTATTCAACATTCAAGAACCAAACACATTGACATAAGGCATCATTTCATAAGGGATCATGTATCCAAGGGAGAAATTGAACTTACCCATGTTTCAACTGAAAATCAACTTGCAGAAATTTTTACAAAACCTTTAGCCTTTGATACTTTCAGTACATTAAGAACAAGGCTTGGTGTAATTGATTTAAATGCTTAAATAAAAATGTTTTTGTAACTTTGATGTTTTGTTTTCGTAGTTTATGTTTTTATGATTTTGTTTTTGTAATTTTTGTTTGTTTTTTGAGTAATTTTTATTTTGAGTCTGTACATTTGTCATTGTTTCTTGTGTTTTGTGTTTTTATTTGGTTTTCTTTGTCAAAAATTACAAAAATTCAAAAATTGTATTAATCGTCCGGGACGAAAATTTTTTCGTACGGGATGATTTGTGTAAAATGTCAATCTGCGTGATTTGAAACCGTTTTAAGAGCAATTTTTAATGTAGTTCGTCTGTACGATCTTCACGATCGTCCGGGACAAAATTTTTTTTAAAAATATCGGGACTATTTCTATTGTGTGTAACTATCTGCATACAATATCAGTTTTAAAAATCTCGTCATTTCATCTGTACGATTTATAATCGTCTAGGATGAAAATTCCTTTCAAACGTAACGACGATTGATTTTAGCGGTTAAATGGATAAGGTTGAAATAAATACTATTTTCATACGTACGAACTTAGGTTCGTCTGTACGAACAGATGTCATTTCAATGTAGGGGAACAATTTTTAACTAATATAAAGACGATCATGAATCTTGATTATCCGGGACGAACACGTGTTCATCTGTACGATCAGTCTAGTCAAAAGCCTGTACAAAAGGACGCTTCGTAACTTGTGTGATTACAAAAAATTGTTTCTTTTTAAGAATATTTGTTCGTCCATACGAAATTATTTCGTACGGGATGAATTGATCTTTGTACAGAATGAATGAAATTTCATCCGGGACGAACAGTCCTTCAATTCTGATCATACTATAATCCGCTCCTTTGTTCTCAAACAGAAGGTAGAAATCATAAAACATGACTTAGGAGCCTTTTTGAATTTAAGGACTGAGGGAAGTAGAGCCCATACACTGATCACCACCGATGAATATAAATGGTATGAGATAAATAGAGTGATAAGAGGAAATGGGATAAACGACCATGTGGCTAGGGTGACTGGACTTGTTAAAAATGCACGAATAATCTAGCATATTCTTAGATCATCAATAATACCAAAGGCTGGAGATCGAGTCAACATAACTCCACTACTCTCTATGGTAACTTTTCTAATAATTACTAGAGAACCTATAGATGAAGCCCAACTTATCCTTGATTATATATACGGGCTTTCTCAAATAGGACATGCAGATCATAAAAGGAAAAGGAACATTGCTCTAGGACATCTAGTTACCTACATTCTTGAAAAGAAATACAACCTTGTCCATCCTGATCAAGAGTATGAAGAACCTCTCTACTTTAATGATGCATCATTTAGAGTGATCTTCAAAGATGATACATGTAAAATTCATGTCATTAGTGATACTGAAGAAGAGCCAGAAGCTCCTCCTGCTGCTACAAATGAATCAGATTATCATAATTTGGTTCAAAGATTTGATCATTTAGAAAGTCATTTTGATCAAATTGATACACACCTTCAACAGCAAGCTGCTCTCTATCAGCATGACATGGGTTACATGAGGAACCAAATAAATGACATTAGTGCAAATGTACTTATGATGAGTACATATTTTAATATATTTGGTGGTACACCTCCTCCTCCTCCTCAAGATCAGGGACCTTCCGAGTGATTGACGATTTTAAAAGACTAGTTGATGTTATGTTATTTGTGTTGATGTTAGTTTGTTTTGTTCTTATGTTAGTCATTGTACTTGTTTGTGATTTTTATGTGTGTAGTTGTTTTATTTTTTTTTCTGTAGTAGTTTATTTTATGTTCATGTATTGATATCTTAGAATCATTATAATTTCTTTTTATGATATCAATATAAAATCATTTTGTTTGAAATGTTTATTTGTTTTAATGAAAATCATTATTTGTTTTTAATCTTAACTGTACTAAAATTAAAGTATAAATTTAAAATTAAAATTGATTAGAGAAATCTAATTATTCTCAAGTTTAAGTAACGTTTATAACTTGATATTATTACAATTTTCAAATTCATGTCTCTTTCTTAGACTACATTATTATTTATTGCAATTGTGATGTTTTCCTTATTTTATATTTCACTTATCAATTAATAATTATGCACTTAGAAAAATTTGAGATTATAGATTATCGTTTTTGGAAATAATACAATTACTCTTGAAAATTTTATAGATATTCAAAAATATGAAAATGTGCAAAGCGCAAAGTTTCGCAATGTGAAAAAGAGGCACAAAATAAGCCCAACAAGTAAAAAGATGCACAAAAATGTGCCATATAAATTAAAAAGATGCGCAAAGCGTCACATGTGGTAGTACCTTCTTTCCAAAATCTTTTAATCTTTTAATTTAAATTTATCTCTTATTCATTTATATTTTAAATTGAAACTTGAAATATACAAATTTTTTATTCATTCTTCTTGCAATGATTTTTATATCTCATGTCTAATATTGACTCATGCTTTGATGAATTCCTTTTAATCACAATGTTATATCAATTCTTAAATTATGAGAATTCTTATGATTTATCTAGTATTTTAATTTTAATTTTAACTTATTTGATCACTCTTAAGATTAAATTATCTAATGGATTTCATTTTACAATATACATTTCTAGTTTTGTTATTTTGTTTTTTCCACTTTTTGATGTTATCAAAAAGGGGGAGACATTATCGTTTGTTTTCATATATTTGTTTTGTGTGTTTTGTGTCTTATGAAAATTCAAAAATTTTTATGAAAATTCAAAAATTTTTATGACTTTATTAATTCAGGGGGAGTTTAGGAGACAATTAGCATGTAAAATCATTCAAACAATAATTGTTTTGTCATCATCAAAAAGGAGATTGTTAAGAGAATTAAAAACAACATGTTTTACATTCTTATATTTTTTGCTTTCCATATAGTTTTTGATGATTCCAAAAATTATTATTTTTTATGTGTAGATATCTCCTAACAAAATTTTCGAAGAATTCTTGTTTTTTGCTTGAGTGTGTACTAACTTTTCAGGAAAATCAACTCCAACTATGAAGACTTCAAATTAAGCATTAAAATTGAAAGGGAGTGATTGTAAATTGAGTGAACTAAACACACACACACTCACTTAAGGAGATTTTACAAAAATAACTGTACTGATCGTACGAGAAGAACTCTGTTCGTAATGGACGATCAAGTAGTTATCTCCGGAAGAGAGCAATAGAACGGGCAGGGGGGACACAAAATTTTTCTAAGTCCTGATCATCCAGAACAAAATATTTTCTTCCCAGGACGATTTAGGATTTGTAAAATTTTCGTCTGGATGAAATTCATAATCGTGCTAGGACGATTTGGGCTCTATAAATATTTCATCCAGGACAAATTTTTTTCATCCCGAGATGATTTCTCCTATGTATAAATTTTGTTTGGACGAAATTCAAAATCATACCAGGACGAGTTGCTCTCTTTAAAATTTTCGTACCGGACGACTTCTGTTCGTACGGGACAATGTGCACCGACTTACCATAGTCGGTTACATCCTATAAACTTTCTTAGGAACCGACCTATGTTATAACCGATCGTACCTGACGAACTAAGTTTGTATGGGATGATAAGCGTGTACGAATATAGTTCGTACCAATATTAAAAAAAAATCATTTCAGTCTTTTTAAGTAAAATCGTCCGAGACGATTCACGATCGTACGGGGTAATCCAATACGTACAGAATTGAATAATTGCAGTTTTTGGGTGATTTTTCTTGTCTTTCCTATATAAGGTCCAAGTAAGACTGCCACCCCATCTTTTGGTCATTGATCTTTGTGCATTTTGGAAGAAGTTTCAAGGAGAGAGTGAGAGAGAGAATTCAAAGAAGGATTTCTACTACTGGAGCGTGAAGGCTTCACTTGGTGTTCAAAGGTAAGATTTCCTACTTATGAATTGGGATTACTTTACTCTTTTCTTTATTCTTTATAGATTTCTTGTGAGGAGATCTGTCAAGGAGATTCGGTACTCTGTCAACACTTGAAGAGTGTAAAAGAAAGAGGGTTCTCTGCCCACACAAAGGATAGTATAAAATAACGACGGTTCTCTGCCTACACTGGGGATAGTGTAAAAGGACGACGGTTCTCTGCCAACACTGGGGATAATGTAAAAGGATGACGGTTCTCTGCCACACCGGGGATTGGTGGAAAGATTGTTCTTTTTGTAAAGGCTTCACCGCCTTATTGTGGGGGAAAAAGGAGAGTCACTTTGTGATATTAGTGCAATACTCAGAGGGTGCCTCTGGGGAGTGGATGTAAGTCGGGTTTGGACCGAACCACTATAAATTTAGTTTTCGATTTTTACTTCTGTATTTTTATTCCGCATTTTATTTTCTTAAATTACTCCGTGGTTGAAAAATATTTTTCTACAAAAACTTCATTAAGAGATTAATTTTGTTTTAATTTTTAAATTACCAATTCACCCCCCCCCCCTCTTGGTAGCCGTGGGACATTAACTTAGGTTTAACAACCAATTCAGTAGACTCAATAATCCAAGCATAAGTCTTCCAAAATAAAATTACTAACAATAGCATAGCTAGCACACAAATCGGCTAGCTTATTCCCCTCTCGCTTTATGCTTTTGAAAATTACATTATTAAACTCATTTAAGAATTTCAATTCTTCCATCCCCTTGAATCCTTGACTCATAGCATGATGAATAACCTTAATGACATTTGACTCGTCGCTTTCTATGATCGCACCTTTGTATTTAAACATCCAATCCTTCATCACCACTTTCAAGGATTTAATTGCAAGAAGTTCCAATTTATATATGTCCCAATGAATGTGTGAAATACCAAATGCCAATAAGAAACTACCTTTGAAGTCTCTTACTACACCACTGACGCCTGCTCTGTAGGAAGAACAAAGAGAAGCATCTACATTGATCTTTAACCAATAGAGGTGGAGGGGGATGCCAAGTATTAGACAGCCAATATGACTGATTAACATCCCATTTTTTTGGACATGAGTTAAAAATCAATTTAGAGAAAGATGACAAGTTGATTGCATTAGCCGCTATGGAGTATGCACTTTCAATAATCCCATCGTGTAGCAATTTGTTCCTAGCTTTCCAAGATAGGTACACAACATTATAATAAATATTAATAAACATACCATTAACCTTAGATGTTGTATCAAGCCAAGTTCATCAATCATCAAAACTACTGAAGTCAGGCATATGAAATCCCCAAACATTCAGCACTGAAACCACCTCCTTTAATTTTATGCATTTGACAAGGATATGTTCCACATCTTCTACACCTGTTGCAAATCTAGGACATGTATCATCTTCTTGTAATCTCCTTTGAACCAGGAACTGATAAAATGGCAAAGCATTCTTGAACACCCTCCAACAAAAGACCTGCTCCCTTGGATCTGCTTTCTCCTTTTTAATCCATTCATTCCACTTGAGTACCTCTTGTTGTTGATACAAGGACTCATTGATCATCCCTGTAATAGTCTTTCCATAATTCTTATAAAAAATCTCCCTTTCATCTCCACTTTATTTTTCATTGATTTTTATCTTTAGTATAGGATCCACCATATCACTTTCAAAGACCTGCTTCAACTCTGCAACTTTCCATTTCCTTTCTTCTATAAATCTGCTTAATTTAATTTCTTCATCAGCTTGTGGTGCAACAATGTTCGCCATTTGTCAATTCTTCTATCAAAAATCCACTAGTCTTTGAAAACAATAATAGCTGAACCATCAGTTACACTCCATTTTAAGAAAGGAGTAAGAACTCTTCCTCCATCACATATTAGTTTCCAAGAAGAAGTTGAATTCTTCTTGACATCTTCATTACCTACTGTCATTCCATATTTTGGAGCCAAAACTTTATGTAGTAAAGAATTGCTATTGGAAATATATCTCCAAGTGATTCTAGATCTAAGAGGACTCACTCTAGAAGTAAATGAGAACAGTCCAGCACCACAACCACATTTAGGCTTGCATAATTCCTCCCAGTTAATATAATGCATTCCTATCTTACCGCCGAATTTATTTGAAAGGAAGCCCCTGCATAATTTTTCAACCTATTTAAGAACTCGGATAGGTACCAATGAATGAGTGCTATAGAAGTTAGGAAGAGCTAGGATTACTGATTTGATCAGATTAAGTTTTCCAGGCGAAGATAACACCTTACTTCCCCAAGTGTTGAGCCTTCTAAGTGACTTCTCAATGATAAAATAGAAGTCACTTCCTACAAATCTTCTCAATGCCAATTTGATACCTAAATAAAAAAGCTCATTAACTTGTTTAAATCCCATAGTTCTTGAAATGGTTTTCTTTCTTCTTCTATTCACATTCTTTCTGAAAATCATTACAAATTTGTTTGTATTAATGGATTGGCCGGTCCATTTTCTATAATTTGAAAGGATGCTCTTGACTTCACAAGACGCTTTCTTAGAAGCTTCTAAAAAAATGAGGATGTCATCTACATAAAGTAAATGAGAAATACGAAGACCATTCATGCTTGTACTAATTCCAACTGAAGTTTGAGCAAAATCATTCGAAAGTAGTTGAGAACAAACAATGAACAATAAAGGAGACAATGGACATCCCTAATCCACTATCAGCTTTTATCCATTCTGATAACTTGGCATTTATGATAATTGAGAATCTTGAATGCAAAACACACTCCAATATCAGCTTTGAGAACTTCGACGGAAATTCAAAATATTCCAAAACTTTCATAAGAGTTTCCCAGCTCATTGAATCATATGCTTGCTCCATGTCTACTTTGTATGACACCATCCCTTTATCTGCCTTGGAAAATCTGAGCTTGTGAAACAATTCTTGAGCTATCATAACATGATTGGATATAGATCTACCTTTAATAAAGGCAGCTTGTTCATCCAAAATAAGAGGAGTAGTTGATAAAGGATTATCTTGCCTAATATCTTGGTCACCTTTGAAAAATCCTTGATACTTGCCATCAATAAGAATAGAAAACAAATTTTCTATATTACTTTTAAATAGTTTAATAAAATTAAGATCAAAACAAAATTATTTAATAAAGCTAAACTAAAAAATACTAATTTATTATAATAATCCTTAGAAATATTGTTTAAGGATTAGATTATGGCCATGGACATTTTTGTTAATTTAATGAAGCAATTTCATATAAAGAAGAACATTAGAAGCAATGTTCCTACCTTTAACAAACCTCATTTTGGATTTTTTTTTTAGAAAAAGCATAAAATGCTTCATTAATAACTAAAAAAATTGATTACATCCTAATATAATTTGATTCCTCTTTTAACAACATAGTAAAACTAGTAGGAATCTTATTCATGACTAAATCATCCCCAAAGAAAGAGCTTAAAACTGCTTAGCTAGCACAAATATCTGATAACTTATTGCTTTCCCTTTTAACACAATTAAAAATAACAAAATTGAACTCTTTGATAAATGATAAATCTCCCAATTCATTGCTACCTTTCCTTATAATACCTTGAATGATGTTGATTATAATTTTCTTCTCCTTCTATGATTAAGCCCTTGTAAGACAACATCCAATTTTTAACCACATCCTTGATTAATAAATTAGCTTGAAGCTCTGATGAAGCGATATCCCAATGAATCCACTTTCTACCGAAAGCCATCAAGAATCTTCCCATATGGTCATGAAACACACCACCAATCCCATCCTTGTAGGAAGAAAAAAGGGAAGCATCTATATTAACTTTTATCAGTTTGGCTAGAGGAGGATGCCAAGAATTATTCAACAACCTTGCCCATTTATTAACATCCCAGATACTCAAGTTAAACAATTTAAAAGCTTAAAGATAGAAGAATAACTCACAACATTTGTAGCAACTACCATTAGACTGATTGATAGTCCATTATGAAGAAACTCATTCCTAGCTTTCCATGATAAGTAGACCGTGTTGCAAAAAAGATTAACCAACCAATGATTTTGGCTATCCAACCATATATTAGAAGAATCAAAGTAATTAAAAATAGGAATACCAAAACCCCAATTCTTTAGATGCTGAATGACTTCTTTAAAAATCCCGCATTTGGTGACAATGTGCACAATGTCTTCAACCGCCTCACATCCCCTTGGATATCAATTATTACCTTGTATTCTTCTATAGCTTAAGAACTGATTTGCTGAAATTTCATTATTAAGAACTATCCACCAAAATTTCTCCACTCTTGAACTAAATTTAACATTTTTAAACCAATTCCATCCAGAAAAAATTGTGTTGCATCTCGCCATTATTTTAGTTGCCATGGCTGAAATTGATTTACCAGAAAGCCTATGAATTAACTCAAATTGATCATCTGAACATTCAGAAAAAATCTGAATACCAGATATAAAATTTACAAGTTTTGGACAAAAGAAATCTCCAAGCTTTCCTACATCCTAACAACCATTGATTTTAAACATATCAACCGTGATATCATTGCAATCCCATGATTGTACAAAGGTTGGGCCTTTATCAATGCTTCTATCCATTAACCAAGTCTCTTTGATAACATTTATAGATCTCCCATTTTTAATTCTCCATTTAAGAATTGGTTTAAGACATTGACCTCCATTGCATAATAGTTTCCATGCTGATGAACCTGCTCTGTCTGAAGAATGATCCTAAAATATTGGAAGGAATAGTACTTTATGCATCAAAGAGTCTTTGTCTGTGCAATACCTCGATGCCAACTTGGCTTTTAGTGGACCAGCTTTCTTAGATCAGGGATCTATTCCACGACCACCAGACTTATTCATTTTACATATGAAATCATAGCTTACATAGTGAAGACTAGCTCCTCTATCCTTCTTGGACCAAATAAAACTACTTCACAACTTATGTACTTCATTCAAACACCTTTTGGAACCAAAGAAAGAGTTGAATGAAAAGTACAAATTGATAACAAAATTGATTTGGCCAAAGTGATTCTTCTGGCCAAAGATATAAATTTTCTACCCCACACACTCAACATAATCAATGCTTTATCTAAGAGGAATTGAAAGTCAGCTTTAACTAGTCTTCTCAATGCAACCTTGATGCCTAAATAGGAAAATTCTTTGATCTACTTGAAATTCATAAGTCTAGTAATTATTTTTCTATTCTTTCTTTGATTGAAATAGAATTCCAGATTTATTAGAGGTCACCCTTTGACCCGTCAAACCACGAAAGTTCAAATGGATGCTTTTAATCTCCTTAATCCTGTTCATACTTGCTTCCAAGAAAATGATAATATTATCAACATAAAATAAGTGAGTGATCTTAGGCCCATTTGGATAAATATGAATACCAACTGAATCCTTAATTTGAGAAAAAGCATTTAAAAGTAGTTGTGCACAAATAATAAAAAAATGGGGATAATGGGCATCCTTGATGAAAACTGCTCCTTGCCTGATAAAGAAAAGAAAGTACTATAAATACAATCCAAAATGAGATTAGCAATTTTAGTTGTAAAACCACAATACTATAAAGTCTCGAACAAATTCATCCATCCCATTGAATCATATGTTTTTTCCATGTTTATCTTGAAAGAAACTAAACCTTTAGAAGATTTAGAATTCCTAAACTTATGAAAGAACTTTATAAGCCACTAAGACATGATCCAGAAGTGACCTCCCTTTCAAAAAGGCCACTTGTTCCTTCAAAATTAATTTAGGAATAACAAAAAATAATCTACTTAAAATCATCTTTAGCGGTATCTTGTACACAGAGTTACACAAACTTATTAGTCTAAAACTAGAAAGAGACAAAGGATTCTTTACCTATAGAAACAGCACTATGATAGTTTTTTTCCACTCTTTACACATCTTCCCGATTTTGATGAAGAGATCCAAAGCATTCCATAAATCATCCTTAATTATAGGCAAATATTATTTGATAGATAAATATTTAATAACATCTTGTAACGGAGCAATGTTCTCACCAAGATCATTGATTTCCTTCTCCATTTCTTCCATGGAAAATTCTCTATCCCCACAAGCAAATCTTCTTCATTCAAACTCTTTTACGACTTAAACTACCCAACCATAGAGCAATCCTTTCTTTCCATTTATCCTTTAAGAAAATGAATGTTACATCTTCTATTTGGTGTTGGTCTTCAACAATCAATCCATTTTCATTTTTGATTTTATAAATGAAGTCTGAATTTCTTCTAGCTCTAGCATATGCATGAAAAAACCTTGAATTTAAGTCGCCTTCCATAAGCCATTTAACCTTGGCTCACTGCCTCCACCATGTACAAAGCTGAGCCAATATAGAATTCAAAGCTTCAATTTTTGTTTTTAATAACCACATATCTTTATCTAAAAGAATACCGAATTCCACCACCTTCAATGGAAAATTCATAATTTCTTTCTTTAGCTCATATTTAGATTGATTTAAGTCTTTGTTCTTAGCTTTACTTCAATAATATAAAGCCTTAAGAGATATATTCTTCTTCTTATTCAGAATTTCAGGGAGTTCTCCAATAGATTTTCAACTCCATGCATCTCTAACCACTGCCGTTGAAGCTGGAATTGAGGCCCATATATCTTCAAACTTGATATTCTTCTTACATGGCACAATGAACCCCAATAAATTCAACAAAATCAGACAATGGTCCGATGTAACTCTAGACAAATGCCTAACCACCAAATGATGAAAGGAGTTCAAAGCTGCTAAATTTTAAAGACATCTATCCAATTTCTCAAGGATCTTTTCAGCCCACTTCTTATTGTTGCATCAAATGAACTTTAGTCCAATGCACCCAACCTCATGTAAATCATTACATGTTATTAAGGACTTTGCCTCCTTAGGTCCAAGGGAATAAACAAATCTCTTCCTTCCATTTTTTTCCTCCCTAGATATTAACTAATTAAAGTATCTACCCACCACCATAGTAATTAAAATAAACAAATCTCTTCCAATCTCTCCCAAAGAGACCTCCATTTATAAACATCCCTGCTCCCATATATATCTGCAACTTTCAACTTACCTTTGTTAACAACATCTAACTCCCCTACTACAAGTTGGGAAGAAGATTCTGAGACATTGAACGAAGCCATATTATGATTCCATAACACCATAATGCCACCTGACAAACCTTCAGATGGAACATGAAAAAGTCCCAATTACTCCCTACCAACAAATTAACATCTCTCTTATCAATAGAAGACAACTTGGTTTCAAACAAACCAAGAAAGAACACCCCATGGTCCTTTATAAATTCTTTTAGGAAAAGAGAAGCTTTACTTTTCCTAACTCCTCTACAATACCAAAATCCTAAGGAACACATCATTAAATAATAAGGGAAGAGCTCCCCAACTTCACCTTCAATTCTCATTCCAATTTTCTATTTCTTGGAACCAATTTAAAAGGTCCAAATTCTTTGAGCTGCTATGTACCTTTTTTCTTCACAATAGATGAACCATCACCTGAGATGCCCACTTGAATTGCCTTTATTTTTCATCTTCCATGATATTGTCTACATTTATAGCTTTATGTACCAATGCATTAGGAAACTCCAAAATATTACTGACCACGCATTCCCCTTCTCCCACCAGCTGACTCAAGACATTAAATTGATTACCATTATTAGGAATTCAAGTAGAAATAACATTCCTTTTTTTAACAGATGAATCAATTCCTATGTCCTTTACCTCAATATTATGTTCTTAAACCAAAGAGGCTGTTACCACATTAACATCGTCATTTGATAACTTTCAACATCCCAATCTATATTCATTCCTTGAGTCTTCCCAGCAACTCCATGTTTCTTAACGGTCAATGACTTGTTAGCTTCCTTAAACCCGGGTCTAGTCTAAGTATTTTTGAATTTGTAGTTATTTAATCTTCTCTTCCCATAATTCACATTAATCAAAGGTCCATAGCTTTGTTTGTCAACCTCATTGAAACCATCTTCCTGTGATTCTACATTTGAATTAGGCTTGTTTAAAACAACAACACCTTCATTGGCACTTCTAGTTTGATTAGTAACCTGAAAATTTTGTGCGCCAGTATTTGTACTGATACTCTTCAAATGTTCAATCTTCCTGCAATTGAAACAAAAATTAGAAACTCTATCATATTCAATCTTCTGGTAGAATTTACCAAAAATTCCCTCCACCCAAACACCCATAGGCAATTTGTTCTCGATCTTAATTCTAACACAAATTCTAGAAAACTCACTTCTTCCCCAATGAAACATATTTTCATCAATTTAATACGGAGTTCCAACCTTTGAAGAAATCATATAGACATTAATTTAATCCCAACACTGTAAAGGCAGATTAGGCATCCTGATTAAGATTGAAGCCATTTAACCTTTTAAAGAAGTAGGGTGAAATGAAGGAGTCCATTCGTTCAAACTAATGAAATGCCCATTCACATACCAAGGTATGCTAGAAACAATAGATTCAAGAGCCTTCGGGTCTTCAAATGAATATAATACCCATCCCCTTCCAAGTAAAGACATATGGAATTTTCAAAATTGTGACTATTGCCTCAACTCAACCCCAATAACATGGTATGACAGAAATTCTACAAACACCTTCACCACATAAGATTTGAGCAATTTGTTTGTGTTTTCTACCTCATTTTGCATATGCAGCTTCGCTACTTCATCTTCAAATAAATAGTCTCCAAAATAAAAATCTATTGTTTTAAAATTATTTTATTTATTCCAGGCATTGGCTATCAGCTTACTTGATTGGGGAGGAATATCAAAAATCAATTTTAACATCATTGCAATTTCCCAGATAAACTAAAATGCAATTGAAAACCCTATCCAAATTAACATAAAAATGATGCACGTCGTCAGGGACTCCCTATTGCAGATGAGTTCTCTATAGCTGCAGCTTTCAAAACATGAACAGAGACTGAACTCCACAAATAGAATCTTCATTTCCAATTCTAACCGAGACATGTGAAGAAATTATGTCCTACAAAACCACAATATCAGTTTAAACTCAAGAAAACTAAGAATCACCATCAGAGGAATAGAGATCAAATTTCACTCTCTTTCAAAACCAGACAGAATCTAGACTTTATCCGAGACATCCAACATCACCTTCTTATGCTTCCCAATGCAATCCATATGTTTTTAGCTGAAGTAATCCACCCTCGTTAATTACCAGAGGTAAAGAAGATTTAAACATTGACTTACCATTGTGATCAAAAAATAAGTTTGCATCACCAAAAGCCGGAGGAGATGAACCATAATTTTAGCATGGAAGAATATGAATCACATTTGATGATGAATGATAGCCATCACTGACGTCAGAGGAGGTAGGCCGATGGCCTTCCACCATCATCGGTGGAAAGAGAGTTTTGCATGAAATCAAAAATTCAAAATGAAGATTTTTTCTCTCTCTAAAAAATATGGGACGCTCTCCCAGACGTCATTTTTTTTTAATATATAATTTTAGGGAGAAAATTAAACAAGCTAGATGCTAATATTATGGATAAAAGTTTATTAAAGGTGTCAAAAAGGTGAATATGTACATAGATCTTCTAAGATTCTAGATTAATCTTTTTAGGGATAAATACAAGGAATAGGAAAGCCTTGAAAAAGCTAGATGCTAATATCACAAAGTTTCACAGATCCACCTTAATAATGTTGTAATAGTTTTGACAAAAAGCTGAAGTAAAATCTATAGGACCTGCCCTAGAATCCTTATTCATGCTCAACAAAGAGTTAAAAATTACAAGTTCATCAACCTAATTAGAAATAATATAATTACCCTCTAGACAAATAGAAAAATGAATAACATGAGGATAAGAATTTAGAAAAATATGTTTTCTTAATCAAAGAGATTTCTTAAAGAAGGTAAAAGCAAACTTAGAAATTAAGGGTTGATTGTCGCACCGGTCATAAGATTCCTTTTTGATCTTATTAATAATGGATTTAGCTTTTTTAGCATTAGCCATGACATGAAAATAAAAGTTCGTTAGGGATGTTAGGCTCTTATGAACTGTCCCAAGGCTAATTAAAAGAGAGAGGTGAATCAGTATTTAAAAATAAACACAATCTTAAAACCAAGGTCAAGATTCACCACAATAAAAACCAAAGTGTGAAAATTAAATGCAAAATTAATAAAGTAAAGAACACCCCAGATTTATAGTGGTTCAGTCAAACCTTGACCAACATCCACTCCTCGGAGGCGCCCTTCGAGTATTGCACTAAACTCAGTGTCTCTCCTTTAGCCCCCACAGCTAGGCGGAGAAGCCTTTATAAAATCACTTCCACCTTCCCCGGTGCGGCGGAGTAGCCAGGTCCTTTGACACCAAAGAGATCTTCTTCTTTGGTGAACCTCCCTCAAGACAAGCCTTAAATCCGATGGTACTAAGGTGCATGATCGCCGGAGAAACCATGAAGAACTCCCTCCACACTCCCTTGAAACCCCCTCCAAGGATCTTCTCCCTCTCTCAAACTCAACCCTTTCCTCAATCCCTTTCAAGCTCTCTCTAATAATTTCCCCCAAAAGAATGAAGCTATAATGGATGCCAAAAACACAAACCAAGTGCCTTATTAAAGCTTAAATAGAAGATCTCAAAACAAGCTCATTAATGCAACTTATCGACTTTATTTTCTAGGCCGATAAGAATATCGTCCTGGCCGATCAGTACAAATTAAGATCAATCAGCCCGAGACAATCTGAGAAGATTAGAAGAATTTGGTTCATATCATCCAGGATGATAGGATATCGTCCTGGCCAATCAATACAAATCGTGGAATATGATCCTAGACATCGCCCTGAAAAGAAGTTGACCGATGTTAATCATCCAGGACATTGTCTGGGCTGATCCTATAATCGGCCTGGTCGATGTGATCGAATCAACAAACCTTTAATTCTTTCCATAGATAATGGATTAATTTAGGCATATTTGAGTTAGATCATTCAGGGTGAAGTGTATATCGTCATGGCCGATGTCCTAATATAAATAATGCCTAAACAGATCATGGCAGCTAATTCTTTCTATTTTTAGCCTATCATCCTGCCCGATACAAGTATTGTAAAGGCCGATCGGCTTAATAACGGCTTCCTTAATGAGGATGCCCTAATAAGGGTTTTTGCTTTTTAACCGTTCGTCTATGCCAATATAAATATCATCCCGGATGATGTTACCAAAAATAGTAAACTCTAGGAAAAGTCAAAAAATATTCCAAGGTGTGTGTGCAAAGTAACATATCATCAGGAGCTACATTAATTACAAAAGATTCAAGAAAGGAAAAAGGGTACAAACTGACTCAGACCTAGTCTACCCAATCTTGAGCTGGTTCCAAATAGCAGTCTGATCTTGTGGACTTGAAATGTCTGTAGATATGGCAGTCGTAGAGAAATAAGAGTGTTTGCTATCATCAAAAACATAGTCCATGAAAACAAATCCGTAATAATCTCCCCCTTTTTTATGATGGAAAGCATTACTATTTGAATTTGCAAAATGGAAACATTTTCTCCTAATCTCCCCTCACTAGAATAAAACTTTTAAAAATAGGGGAGATGAAAATTTTTTATGTTGTTTTTAATTTTTTTTTTTAAAAAAGGATACAAAAAAAGGATAGAAATTAAACAGTACATTCTCCCCCTTTGACATTATGAAAAAAAAGAAGGGGCACAAAAGAATGATTAAAAGACAAAACCTATCCTTGATCTAGTGAATAAAATAAATATTCTTAAAATGAGAAAGTTACATCTTGATTTTATTCAAAAGTTTAGTAAGGAATGGATTGACAATACATAATTTAGAAAAAGTAAGAAATTCATAAATTATTTTTCCATGCTCAAGTTCTTTTAAAGGCTCAAAGATTTTTTAATCCAATATCTAAGTCAAGGAATAAATGAGAAAAAGAAACACTAATTTTTCAAAAATCCTTTCATAAAACATATCTAATACAAAATTAATGCACGAATTACTGAATTTGGAACCATGATTTTCAAGCTCAAGTTTCAAATATATCAAACATTTTCTTAGGCTTTTAGTAGTATAAGAAAAATAAGCATACTTTTTGTGGGCTCATTTTATGCCCTTTGTCACTTGAATGACTCTTTAATCATCTTTTGATTTTTGATACATTTTGTGTACTTTTTTTTTTCAATTTGACGTCACTGCGCATCTTTTATTTTGGCACTATTGGTCACTTTTTTTTATTTTCAATCAAAATATACTTTCTTTGTTAAATTTTCAAAATTAAAGTAAACCCATATTATTGAGAAAGTGAACTGCTTAATTAAAAAATTTTGAGGTGGATTAAACAATCTTGCAAAAGATTCCTATGCGATAGATAAAATATAGGGAGCTGAAAAAGATCAGTTTCACAATTTAATTTAAAATATGATGAGGATTTTAAATCAAAATTAAAATAACCTTTTTAAGAAGAGAGATAGAGAGACATAAACATGAGTTCCCTTCCTCTGACTATTTTTATAGAAGTCTACCACGACTTACCAAAGAATTCAAGAAAAATAAATAGGAAGTAGATTTTTCATTTTTAGAAAAGTGAATGTGCGTGTTGATCAGCAAGAAAACATTAGAATAAAATTTAAAGATAAAAATTAAAAAATCTAACGAAATGGAAAAGACAAAAAATCACAAAAACAAAAAAAACAAACAAAAATATGCAAATACAAAAAAATACACCCAAAATAATTTAAATATCATCTTTCTTCTAATCAAACGATTTAGAAGCAAGGTCTGCCCATAAATTTTTTTACTTTTCATTATTTCCCCAGTTTATAATTTGCTTTGTTTTACCCTTTTCTCTTCTAGGAAGAATTCTCCAATTAGGGAACTGATTTTTCATATGTCCAAGCTTCTTACATCCAAAAAAAATAATGTTAGAAGAAATATTAACATTCTTACCATTTTTACCTTTTTCCACTTTTGTTGATGCTTATGCTTTGGTGAGCTTTTTAATTTGCTCAATAAGTCATTGCTTTCTTTATCAACTAAGCTACCTTTTTCAGTATCTTCATCTTTTAGCACTATCGTTTCTCCTACATCCAAAAGTATTTGACCCAAACTTTGCTCGTATTTAAAAAGTGAGCCAATCAAATTATAAATAAAATCTTCATTCAAATTTTTTGAATCACAAATAATAACAACTTTAGCTTCAAACTTATCTAGTAGACAATAAAGAATTTTATTAACTTTTTCAAAGTTTAAAAATTATTTTCCTAAAGTATGCAATGATGTCACAATTTGAATAATCCTAGTATTCATATCTAATATCGCCTCATAAGGTTTCATGCAAAATAGTTCATAATCAAACATTAAAATATTCAACTTGGATTACTTGATTTCACTAATGCCTTTGTATATACTTTGTAGTTTATCCTAGATTTTCATACCAGTAGAGCACTTGGATACTAACATAAAATCTTCAGAATTTGAAGTAAAGAAAAAGCAATTTAAAATTTTTACATTCAATTGAGCTTTGATTTGTTCTTTCCTACTCCATTGATTAAAAGGAATATCAGTTTTAATTTCATCTATAACAAATGACAGTAATTAATAACCAGTTAAAATCATGTGCCAAATATAAAAATCATATGATTGCGAGAAAGTAGACATGCAAATTTTCCAAAAATCAAAAATAATATTTTCAAACAAAGCTAGTCTTGTGATTGAATAACCTTCAGCAATATTACAGTTACCAAAATTAACCATGGATCAAAATTCAAAAAAATTTTAAACTTAGATTTTATGAATCTCGCTCTAATACACTTGAAAGTTCATTAGGGATGTTAGGCCCTTATGAGCTAGTCCAAGGCTAATTAAAAGAGAGAGGTGAATGAGTATTAAAAACAAACACAATCTTAAAACCAAGATCAAGATTCACAACAATAAAAACCAAAGTGCAGAAATTAAATGAAAAAGTAATAAAGGAAAGAACACAACAGAATTATAGTGGTTTGGTCAAACCTTAACCTACGTCCACTCCTCAGAGGCACCCTCTGAGTATTGCACTAAACTCAATCTCTCTCCTTTCTCCCCCACAGCTAGGTGGAGAAGCCATTACAAAATCACTTCCACCTTCCCCGATGCGACGGAGTAGCCAGGTCCTTTGACACCAAAGAGATCTTCTTCTTTGGTGAACTTTTCTTAAGACAAGCCTTAAATTCGACGTTACTAAGGTGAGAGCTCAACGGAGCAACGACGTGGAACCCCCTCAAGACTCCCTAGAAACCCCCTCCAAGGATCTTTTTCCTCTCTCAAACTCCACCCTTTCCTCACTCCCTTTCAAGCTCTCTCTTCAAGATTCCCCCAAAAGAATAAAGCTATAATGTTTGCCAAAGACACTTACTAAGTGCCTTGTCAAAGCTTAAATAAAAGATCTCAAAATGAGCTCATTAATGCAACTTGCAAACTTTATTGTCCAGGCCGATAGTAATATCGTCCTAACTGATAAGTACAAATTAAGCTCAATCAGCCCAAGATGATCTAAGATGATGAGAAGAAATTGGTTCATATTATCTAGGATGATAGGATATTGTCCTAGCCGATCAGTACAAATAGTGGACTATCATCCTAGACATCACCCTGAAAAGAAGCTAGTCGATGTTAATTGTCTAGGACATCGTCCCAGCTAATCCTGCAATCATCTTGGTCGATATGATCAAATCAATCAACTTTTAATATATTTTATAGATACCATATTAATTTAGGCATAATTGAGTTAGATCATCCAGGATGATGTGGATATCATCCTCGCCGATGTCCTAAAATAGAATACCTAAACTAATCATGATAGCTGATTCTTTCTATTTTTAGCCTATCATCCTGGCTGATACAAGTATTGTCTGAAAGTTTGTTAGGGATGTTAAGCCCAATAAAACTGGCCGAAACTAACCAAGAGGGGGGTGAATTGGTATTTTAAAAATTCTTTTCAACATAAGACAATAATATCAAACTAAATCTCACCACAAGGAAAATAAGTGCAGAATCTAAAGTGCAGAAGGAATAAAACAATAACACATAAATTTATAGTGGTTCGTTCAACTTTACCTACGTCCACTCCTTGGAGGCACCCTCTAAGTATTGCACAACAAAACGTGTCTCTCCTTTAGCGCCACAGCTAGGCGGAGAAGCCCTCACAAAGAAGTCCTTTTTACCACCCCGGCAAGGTAGAGAACCTATCTCCTTATGCTTCCTTCTGAAGCTGGTAGAGAACCACAATCAAATACTAAAAACCTTACCTCTACCAACCCTTCCATGGATGAAAAACTCTAGACGAAGAAGAAGAAGAGCTATCCTTGAAGCACCCTTGTGAATCCCCTCACAAGCTCCCCCTCATAAGATCCTCTCTCTCTCTCTCTCTCTCTCTCTCTCTCTCTCTCTCTCTCTCTCTCTCTCCTTAAGGTCTTCTCAGGTCAAGGAAGCAGTAAAAGATTTATTGAAAATGTTTGATCAAGTGCCCTTATAAAGATGAGCAAAAAAAGCTCATTAATTGCAATTTATCGACTTTATCGTCTAGGACGATCTGTATTTCTTTATGGTCGATCAGTACAAAGTTCTGAAGATCGGCCAGCACACCGCTCTGAATTTGAGCTAGACGTTGGTAAAATTTGTCTGATCATCCTGGACGATCTCACGATCGTCCTGGCCGATCAGTACAAATCAGCACACTATCGTTAGTGCATCACCCTGGATTGGTGCTGTCCAATCACTATCGGCCAGTGCATCGCTCGAAATTTGTCGTGGCCGATCCATATCGTCCAGGGACAACTAAGAATTTTTAATAGATCGTCCAGGCCGATCTCACGACCATCCCAGATGATGTGATCGTATCAGTCACCCTTTATTACTCCCATGATTGCCGGATTAATTTAGGCATTATTATGTAATATCGTCCAGGCCGATCCATGGATCGTCCTGGCCGATATCCAAAAATATAGAATACCTAAAATGATAAGGAGGCAAGTTCTTTCTATTTCAATCCTATCATTTTGGCCGAAACAAGTATCGTCCAGGATGATCGGTTAATGTCGGCCACCTTAATCTAGAATCCTGATTAGAATCTCTATTTTGAACTAGATCGTCTAGGCTGATCCAAAGATCGTCCTGGCCGATGTAAGCAAAAATAGACATTCTAAGTCTCTGAAGTATGTGTGTGTAGGGTTACTTAGTATCAATCTCTTTCACATTACAAACTGATTCAAGAAGAGAAAAAAGTAAAATACAGACTAACTCAACCCTAACTAGCTACCCAATCTTGAACTTGCGTCGTTTGTTCATCCGATCTTCGATTCCTGAAAAGTTAGTAGTAAAAGGCAGTCCAAGGTAGTAAAAGGCTGTCCAAGACAAGTAATAGTGTTTGCCAATCATCAAAACATAGTCAATGAATCAGAATTTGCAACAATCTCCCCCTTTTTGATGATGGCAAAACACTACGAAAACAACAGTAGTAAAAAAATCGACAAGGTGTAAAAGCATTATTAACTTCTCCCCCTTTTGATATCTTAAAAAGGTGGTGTCAAGTAAATCATAACACATATTTTTTTTTAACCAAAGCATGAAGATGATGTAGTATTCCATGTGATTGATTTAAAAACTTGTGAGTTGATGAGTTAACAACCTCAATAATCCAAAGAACGGTAGAATATTCGATCATGATTACCCTTATCATAGACGTTCTTTTAGGGTAGAATCGTCTTTTGAAATTAATCACCTAACTCAAAGAATAAATTGGATATGAGAAATATAATCTATCCATCACTTGGTTTAAGACAAAAATATCTTATAAAATAATGACCCAAAGTAAATATGTCACAATCGCAAAGCAATCGATATCAAACCTTTGAGACATTGAAACTTCTATGTTTTAAAAGATTTAAAAATAGAGAATATCTTGCTTTTGAGTGGGCTCATTTTATGCCTCTTGTCAATTGAGTGGTCCTTTGCACTTCTTTTTATAGATTTTCAATTTGACGTCTTTGCGCTTCTTTTGTTGGCATCTTTGGCCAATTTTTTTTATTTTTTTTGCAAGCTACATTATATTTTAATAATCTCTTAAAAAAACATTAGTGGTGAGTATACCTTCTTAGATATTAGAGAATATGAGCTCTCTCTCTAACATAAGGAAGAACTATCACAAAAAGAATCAATAATCAAAGACGAGAGTATCGAGGGATCTTGATGTGACACAAAGACTTCAAGCATTATAAATACAAGATAGATTTGATTAAGCAAGCTTTAGAAAGGATCTTAATTTCATACACTATCTTTAATTTGAAATAGATTTTTTGATTAGAAAATAAAACTATGCCACTAAAATAGGTTAGATAAAGAGACACAATCACAAAATATTTTTTCCATCTAAGAGATTAAGAGATGTAAAACATTGACTACAAATTTTCAAAAGCAAGGAAAAGGCATATGAAATCATTTCAGCGATGATTTTGAAAACTAATCTTAAGAGAGAAAAGGCAAATAAAAGAAAGCAAAACACCCAAAAAAACTAAGAGCAATGCAAAAAAAAAAAAGACAAGAAAAGAAAAGCTAAAAGCAAAAGAAAGAAAAGAAAAGAAAACCTAAAAGCAAAAGAAAGAAAATAAGGTAAAAGAAAAAGAATAAAAGCAAAAGAAAGCAAATTAAAAATCAAGTTTATGCATTTATGTCAATCACACCCAATCTGGTCCTTAAAGAGCTGAAAGTGTCGAAGGCCAGTGGTTTAGTAAAGATGTCAGCCAGTTGATTTTCAGTTGTCACATGGTGTAACTCAATATCTCCCTTAGTCACATGATCTCCAATGAAGTGATGCATAATATCAATGTGCTTAGTCCTTGAATGTTGGATATGATTCTTAGAGATGCATATAGCACTAGTGTTGTCACAAAAGATTGAGATGGTGCTTACATGTAATCCTAAATCCAATACCTGTTGTTTCAACCAAAAGACTTGGGCCACACAACTTCCAAGAGCAATGTACTCAGCTTCAGCAATGGAGAGTGCAATAGAGTTTTGCTTCCTACTAGACCATGAGACTGAAGACTGTCCTATGAATTGACAAGTTTCTGAAGTACTTTTTCTATCCACCTTGCATCCTGCAAAATCAGAGTCAGAAAATCCAATAATCT